>NC_070578.1:38947620-38997620 GCF_027409825.1 Scomber japonicus
CTCCCACAGGCAGAAATCTGGAGACCAAACAAGAACAAGAGTGTGTACTTGTGAGTAAAAGACACCAGGAATGAAAATGGATGAGAGACAGAAGAGAAGCAGCGTCTCTCTCTCCTCAGGCTGCAGGAACCGGAGCTTATTAGAGCTAATTGGCTTCTTTAAGGACCTTCAGCTCATTATTCGGCCACTTCCTGCTCTCTCTCAGCTTTAGCGAGGGTCTGATTTAGTGTCCGTGTGGATGTGGGGTCCGTGCTCCGTGTCTCAGGGTTACGCTGAAGTTTGGTGGCTAAATTCAAATTATCTCATGACACACTTTAATGTCTTTTTTTTTTAACATGGCTCTCGCTGTTGTGCTTCTGCTACATTTGCTCATTTGGGGAAAAAATAACAAACTCCAATCAGTCTACTGAATGTGTGGAAGTAACCGAACATTATAAAATACTATATGTATAATAATAACCCCTATATGTAAATTTAACAGATTTAAATACTCATTTAAATCTCAAGGAGGAAGGGAGGGAGGAAGAAGGAAGGAAAGGAGGAAGGGAGAAAAGATGGGAGGGAGGGAGGAAGAAGGTAGGTAGGGAGGGAGGAAGATGGTAGGTAGGGAGGAGGAAAGAAGGAGGGAAGGAAGGTAGGAAGGAAGGAAAGAAGGAGGGAAGGAAGGTGGGGGGGGGGGGAAAGGAAAAGAGGAAGGAAGGAAAGAAGGAAGGTGGGGAGGGAGGAAGGAAAAGAGGAAGGAAGGAAGAAAGGGGGATGGAGGAAGGAAAGACGGAAGGGTTGAAAGAAAGAAAGAGAGAAGTAGGGAGGGTGGAAGGACGGACAGACGGAAGGAAGGAAGGAAGGAAGGGAGGAAAGAAGGAACAGTCAAAACAGACGGGGTGAAGTCTATACCTGAGGATATCAGCTATAAATATCTGTATGAGAGGCAGGAGGGAACTAAAGGGAACTAAAGGGAACTAAAGGGAACTAAAGGGCAAACAATTTAAAAATCGATTCCTCTAAAATCAGAGGAGACAGACAGCTCTCTCGTCTCAGGGGGGATAAGTTCTATCCTTACCTCTATTAGAATAATGAATAAGAGTGTGAGGTTTGGGTTATTGTCAGGTTGATGCTCTTATTGTGGTAATCCCCTTCCTGTTACCTGTACGGACATTTGTGGGAATGTGCAATATGTGTATTCATTATATTTATTATTATTTATTGTTGTGCAAATATGCAACTTTACTTTTTTTTTCTCTTTCTTTTTAACTATGGCTTGTCTAAAGTTGGAGTCCAAGACAAATTTCCCTTTGGGGACAATAAAGTATCCATCCATCCATCTATCCATCTATCTATCTATCTATCCTTCCGTCCATCCATCCAAAACCACCCATCTATCCATCCATCCAAAACCACCCACCCATCCATCTATCCATCCATTCAAACCACCCATCCATCCAAATTTCCCTTTGGGGACAATAAAGTATCTATCTATCTATCTATCATCCATCCATCCATCCATCCATCCATCCAAATCATCCATCCATCCCTCCATCCAAACCACCCCACCCATCCATCCATCCATCCAAACCACCCACCCATCCATCCATCC
This sequence comes from Scomber japonicus, assembly GCF_027409825.1. NCBI lineage: Eukaryota > Metazoa > Chordata > Actinopteri > Scombriformes > Scombridae > Scomber > Scomber japonicus. The sequence continues at coordinate 38,949,215 of NC_070578.1, forward strand.
ATCCAAACCACCCATCCATTCAAACCATCCATCCAAACCATCCATCCAAACCACCCATCTACCCATCTATCCATCCATCCAAATCATCCATCCATCCAAACCACCCATCCATCCATTCAAACCACCCACCCATCCATCCATCCATCCATCCATCCAAATCATCCATCCATCCTCAAACCATCCGTCCACCCAAATCATCCATCCATCCATCCAAACCATCCATCCATCCACCCACCCATCCATCCAAACCACCCATCCATCCATCCACCCACCCACCCATCCATCCACCCATCCATCCATCCATCCACCCACCCATCCAAACCATCCATCCAAACCACCCACCCATCCATCCAAACCATCCATCCATCCATCTATCCATCCATCCAAACCACCCATCCATCCATCCATCCATCTACCATCCATCCATCCATGCATCCAAACCACCCACCCACCCACCCACCCATCCATCCATCCAAACTACCCACACATCTATCCATCCATCCATCCACCCATCCAAACCACCCATCCATCTATCCATCCAAACCACCCATCCATCCATCCATCCATCCAAACCACCCACCCATCCATCCATCCATCCACCCAAACCATCCATCCATCCATCCATCCACCCATCCACCCAACCATCCATCCATCCATGTACATACTCCATGATTCTTAGTGATTCACTTCACATCTCTTCCTGCTGCTGTTAACGATGAGCTGAGTTTTAAAGAGACATCATTTTCATCGATTTCTTTCAGCACATGATTAAAAGTAATATGTGTGTGTGGTTAGAGGGAACAGCAACACATAATTAAAGTAAACAGAGCCTTTCACTACACCAGGCTCTCAGATAGAAGTCAAAATTATTGCTTTTATTCCTTCTCTTCATCTTTAAAGCATCAATTAAGTATCAAATCTTGTGTTACAGTATTTCCTCCCTGCTCATTTATACAAGGGTCAGAGTTAAATAAGGTTTGGTAAGATGAGTAATCTTCCCTCCCTACTTTCCTTCCTTCTTCCTTCCCTCCTTTCTCCTTTCCTTCCTTCCTTCCTTCCTTCTTCCTCCTTTCTCCCTTCCTTCCTTCCTCCCTTTCCTTCCCCCTTTCCTCCCTTCCATCCTTCCTTCCTCTATACCTTCCTTCCTTCCTTCCTTCTTCCTCCCTTCTTTCCTCCCTCCTTTCCTTCCTTCCTTCCTTCCTTCCTTCTTCCTCCTTTTTCCCTTCCTTCCTTCCTCCTTTCCTTCCCCCTTTCCTCCCTTCCATCCTTCCTTCCTATATACCTTCCTTCCTTCCTTCCTTCTTCCTCCCTTCCTTCCTTCTTTCCTCCCTCCTTTCCTTCCTTCCTTCCTCCCTCCTTCCTTCCCTCCTGTTCTCCTTGAGAGGAGAACAGGATGGTTAAACTAAAAAGAGTTTTTGACAGCCCTGATTTATTATTTCACTCAGTATCTTATATTATATAACGTTGTCCACTCAACCTGAATATTAACCCCAATAACCGGCTTCACTAAGACATGCAGAGCAGCAACGTGATGATGTCACTGCAGCAGAGGCCCAGAACTACTGACCTACAGGAAGTCACACACACACACACACACACACACACACACACACACACACACACACACACAGAGGTAGGAAGGTATAGAATAATTCCCTCCTACCTTCCTCCCTTCCGTCTTTCCTTTCCTCCCTTCCATTCCTTCTTTCCCCCTTTCCTTCCGTCCTTCCTTCCTTCTTCCTCCCTTCCATCCTTCCTTCCTTCCTCCCTCCTTCCCTCTTTCCTTCCTCCCTCCTTTCCATCCTCCCTCCCTTCCTTTCCTTATTTCCTCCCTCTTTTCCTTCCTTCTTCCTTCCTCCTTCCTTCCTCGCTCCATTCCCCCTTTCCTTCCTTCTTTCCTCCCTGTCACTGCACCAGAGGCCCAGAACCACTGACCTACAGGAAGTCCTGTTTCTGCTCACCGCCCCAAACGCTCATTGATCATCACACACACACACACACACACACACACACACACACACACACACACACACACACACACACACACACACACACACACACACACACACACACACACACACACACACACACACACACACACACACACACACACACACACACACAGAGGTAGAAACGTATAGAATATGAATTATTAATATGGCCTACATGTGGTTAAAGTAGGTCAGTGTGAAGTGGTGTGTACTACGCTGCTGCTGCTGCTGCTGCTGCTGTAACATCACACACCAGGAGACTGACAGTGATGTGATTCATGTGTTCAGAGTTTCTGCTTCTTTTACTGTAGCGAGAAACTTTGAATAAAAATGTCTTCCTATAGTTTATTGTTGCTTTATATTTATACTTGAACATGAGTGGGTTAAAAAAAAAGGAAAATATAAGTAATCTGATGGGAAACATTTCCTCAGGCATTTATTGATTAGTCTGAATAACTTTAAATAAGGTGGTCGCTGTTTTATGGGTTTAACTAACAGACTGTAACATTCAATATATTCAGTGCTTTGGACTGTTCCTTCTTTCCTCCCTTCCTCCCTTCCTTCTTTCCTTCTGTCCTTCCTTATTTCCTTTCCTTTCCTCCCTTCCTTCTCCCCTTCCTTCCTCCTTCCTTCCTTCCTTTCCTTCCTTCTTTCCTTCTGTCCTTCCTTCATTCCTCCTTCCTTCTTTCCTCCCTCCCCCCTACCTTCCTTCTTTCCCTTCCTCTCTCCCTTCCCTCCTCCTCCTTCCTTCCTTCCTCTCTCCCTTCCCTCCTCTTCCTTCCTTCCTTCTTCCCTCCCTTCCTTCCTTCCTTCCATCCATCCCTTCCTCTCTCCCTCCTACCCTCCTTCCTCCTTTCCTTCCTTCTTCCTTCCTCCCTCCCTTCCGTCCTTCCCCCCTCCTTCCTTCCTTCCTTCCTTCCTTCCTTCATTCCCCCCTTCCTTCCTTCCTCCTTCCTTCTTTCCTCCCTTCCTCCTACCTTCCTTTCCTTCCTTCCTTCCTTCCCTTCCTCTCTCCCTTCCCTTCCTCTCTCCCTTCCCTTCCTCTCTCCCTTCCTCCCTCCCTCCTACCCCCCTCATTCTTTCCTTTCCTTCCTTCTTCCCTCCCTCCCTCCCTTCTTTTCCTTTCCTGCCTTCCTTCCCCCCGCCTTCCTTCCTCCCTCCCTTCCTTCCTTCCTTCCTATCCCTTCCTCTCTCCCTTCCTTCCTCCTTCCTTCCTTCCATCCTTCCTTCCCTTTAACTAACAGACTGTAACAGTTGAGTGAGTTTACTGTAACATTCACAGTATTCAGAGCTGCTGGATGTTAGAGAGCTCAGCAGGAGGCCAGCTATTAGACACACATCTGTTTCCATGCCTCAGATCTTTCTTTGTTAGCTCCAGATAAATAATACAGTCAAGAAGAAGAAGAAAGGCTCGTGGGGTGAGAGAGCACTGGACGAGAGAAACAGATGGAGGAGATCTCAGGAGGTAGACAGCTTAAAAAAAAACTAATAGCAGCGAGGAGCGATTTGCTTTGTGGAGAAAGAAAGATATACTGACAGCTGAGGTTTAACCCTCCTGTTGTCCTCGAGTCAAGGAAGGAAGGGAGGAAGAAGGAAGGAGGAAGGAGGGAAGGAGGAAGGGAGGAAGAAGGGAAGGAGGAAGGGAGGAGGAAGGAGGAAGAAGGGAGGGAAGGAAGAAAGGACAGGTGGGAGGAAGGAAGGTGGGAGGAAGGAAGGTAGGAGGGAGGGAGGAAAGAAAGAAAGAAAGGGAAGAAGGAAGGAAAGGAGGGAGGGAGGAAGGGAGGAAGAAGGAAGGAAAGGAGGGTGGGAGGAAGGGAGGAAGGAAAGGAGGACAGGAGGGAGGAAGGAAGGTAGGAGGGAGGGGGGAAAGAAAGAAAGAAAGAAAGAAAGAAAGAAAGGGAGGAAAGGAGGATGTAGGAAGGAAGGGAGGAAGGAAGGTAGGAGGGAGGGAGGAAAGAAAGAAAGAAAGGGAAGAAGGAAGGAAAGGAGGGAGGGAGGAAGGGAGGAAGAAGGAAGGAAAGGAGGGAGGGAGGAAGGGAGGAAGGAAAGGAGGACAGGAGGGAGGAACGAAGGTAGGAGGGAGGGGAGAAAGAAAGAAAGAAAGAAAGAAAGAAAGAAAGAAAGAAAGAGAAAGAAAGAAAGAAAGAAAGAAAGAAAGAAAGAAAGAAAGAAGAAGAAAGAAAGAAGAAGAAAGAAAGAAAGAAAGAAAGAAAGAAAGAAAGGGAGGAAAGGAGGATGTAGGAAGGAAGGAATGAGGGAGGGAAGGGAAGAAGGAAGGAGGGAAGGAAAGACGGACAGAAGGAAGGTAGGAAGGAAGGAAGGAAGGAAGGAAGGAGGGAAGGAAAGACGGACAGAAGGAGGGGAGGAAGGAAAGGAAAGAAGGAAGGAAGGAAGGAAGGAATAAAACACAACAAACTAATAAAACATTTGATGACAAAAAATAAAATTACTAAAACTGCCAAACCAACAAATGATAGAAACAGATCACACATTAAAACTTTGCAACTTCCTTAAAAAGAGAACAACCATCAATTTGCATTTTTACATTTAGCATCTGTGCTCGTTTCACATTTCAGCTTCTAGTCCCTGCTATAACCGACTCACTCTGGATCACACACAGTGGCAGGAGCGGGGGAGGGGGGACGGGGGGGACGGGGGGGGACGGGGGGGACGGGGGGGACGGGGGGGGGGAGGGTGTTTCCTCCTCCTCCCAAAAATCAATAAACATTTCTTTGGTCTTTGCTGCAGACCACTGGTTACTGGGAGGAAACAGAGTGGTCACACCAATTAGCACGTTCATTAAAGACTGGGCCATGATCTTGTTCCAGACCCTGCAGACCCCCCAGACCCCCACCCACACAGACCCCCCACCCACACAGACCCCCCCACCCACACCATCAGCTTCAGGACTAATCGTGATGTTTAATTGCTCTGATGCTTATGTGTATATAAAGTTAATAACAGTTGAGGCCTGAAGGGAAGCTGAGAGTTTACTGGACAGGTTTCTGTTAAACCTCCGCAGACGAGAGACAATATACTGCAATAACATCTGTATTATAATCAGTTCAGAGCCTGTGAGCAAGAAGATGAGGCCTTCCTCCCTTCCTTCCTTAATTCCTTCTTTCCTTGCTTTCTTCCTCCATCCCCCTTCCTTCCTTCCTCCCTCTTTCTTTCTTTCTTTCTTTCTTTCCTTCCTCTCTCTTTCTTCCCTTCCTTCTTTCATTCCTTCTTCCTCTCCTACCTACCTCCCTTCCTTGTTTCCTTCCTTCTTCCCTCCCTTGCCTTCCTTCCTCCCTCCCTCCCCCTTTCCTTCCTTCTTCCTCTCCTACCTCCCTTCATTTTTTTCTTTGCTTTCTCCCTCCTTTCCTTCTGTCTTTGTCTCTTCCTTCCTTACTTACTTCTTTCCTTCCTTCCTTCCTTCTTCCTCTACTTCCTTCCTTCCTTCTTTCCATCCTCTCTTTCCTCCCTTCCTTACTTCCTTCTCTTTATTTCTTTCCTTCCTCTCTTCATCCCCTTTCCTCCCTCCTTCCTTCCTTCCTTCCTTCTTCCTCCCTTCCTTCCTCCCTTCCTTCCTTCCTTCCTCCCTCCCTCCTTTCCTTCCTTCCTTCCCTCCTTTCCTTCCTTCTTCCTCCCTTCTTTCCTTGACATCAAATATAACCTGTTAGTCCTGATTTAACAATCCTGCTCCAGTAAAAGCACCAAACTCATGGACTCACTGTTTCCTGCTACTTTATATGATTTGGATTGTATCTTTAAAACTTTAGCTTTCTATATTAACTCTAAATGGAACAAAGTGCTCAAGTGAACTTCAACACTAGTTATGTTATTCAGAGCTGTGGTTTCATGCAGCCGTTAATGTGAACGCCACTCGGCTAGACACACTGATTATCAATATGAGTTTAATTTGCTGTGTGCTCATTGTGTACTTATTTTACTTGTATTGTGTTTCCTGTTTGCAAGGTTTCCCTCTGTGTGTCTCTTCCAGCCAATCAGCCCCCAACCTTTCCACTCGCTCCTTGTTGTTCCGTTAATTCTTCTTCTCTTCGTCTTGTTGGATTATTTGCTTGGCCTGCCTGCATCGCTGTGTTCACTTCCTGAGTTAATACATGTATTCTTTAGTTTCCTGTGTCTGCCATGTAGTATGCAGTATTACAGTAAAAGTACTGCAGTATTATGAGTGATGTAGTATGCAGTATTACAGTAAAAGTACTGCAGTATTATAGTGATGTAGTATGCAGTATTACAGTAAAGTACTGCAGTATTATGAGTGATGTAGTATGCAGTATTACAGTAAAAGTACTGCAGTATTATGAGTGATGTAGTATGCAGTATTACAGTAAAAGTACTGCAGTATTATAGTGATGTAGTATGCAGTATTACAGTAAAAGTACTGCAGTATTATGAGTGATGTAGTATGCAGTATTACAGTAAAAGTACTGCAGTATTATAGTGATGTAGTATGCAGTATTACAGTAAAAGTACTGCAGTATTATAGTGATGTAGTATGCAGTATTACAGTAAAAGTACTGCAGTATTATGAGTGATGTAGTATGCAGTATTACAGTAAAAGTACTGCAGTATTATAGTGATGTAGTATGCAGTATTACAGTAAAAGTACTGCAGTATTATAGTGATGTAGTATGCAGTATTACAGTAAAAGTACTGCAGTATTATAGTGATGTAGTACGCAGTATTACAGTAAAAGTACTGCAGTATTATGAGTGATGTAGTATGCAGTTAGCTAGTTTATACTACTTTATATACAGTTAGCTAGTTTATACTACTTTATATACAGTTAGCTAGTTTATACTACTTTATATACAGTTAGCTAGTTTACACTACTTTATATACAGTTAGCTAGTTTATACTACTTTATATACAGTTAGCTAGTTTATACTACTTTATATACAGTTAGCTAGTTTATACTACTTTATATACAGTTAGCTAGTTTATACTTCTTTATATACAGTTAGCTAGTTTATACTACTTTATATACAGTTAGCTAGTTTATACTACTTTATATACAGTTAGCTAGTTTATACTACTTTATATACAGTTAGCTAGTTTACTCTACTTTATATACAGTTAGCTAGTTTATACTACTTTATATACAGTTAGCTAGTTTACACTACTTTATATACAGTTAGCTAGTTTATACTTCTTTATATACAGTTAGCTAGTTTATACTACTTTATATACAGTTAGCTAGTTTATACTACTTTATATACAGTTAGCTAGTTTATACTACTTTATATACAGTTAGCTAGTTTATACTACTTTATATACAGTTAGCTAGTTTACACTACTTTATATACAGTTAGCTAGTTTATACTACTTTATATACAGTTAGCTAGTTTATACTACTTTATATACAGTTAGCTAGTTTACTCTACTTTATATACAGTTAGCTAGTTTACTCTACTTTATATACAGTTAGCTAGTTTACACTACTTTATATACAGTTAGCTAGTTAGCTTCCAAACTGTATTTATATATAATATTTGAGTAAAACAGTTACTTTCGTGACCTTATTGGCAACTTATTTTCTCACTCTGAATTATGAACCCTCTCCCCCCAGACATGCACTCAGACCGTCAGTGGTTTTGTTCTTTCCATGCCCTGCTCTTTATCTCTAAATGCTGCGGTCATATTGTCAGACAGACAGACTTTGCACGCTCATGTCTCTCGTATTAGCAGCCATCTGCGTCCAGACTGAATGAGTCCAATTTAAAAAAGAAAAACAACTCATCACAGTAACAATGAAACTGCTGCAATCAGAAAGCTCTCACATATCCCATGGCAACATTTTGAGATAAAAGCAAAGAGAGTGGGGGACAAAAAAAAAAAAGAAAAGAAAAAAAAAACATATTATAAATCAAAATGCACAGAAAAACTGAGGATGAAATTGGCATCGGTTCAGAGAAATATGCTAAAGCGCTGCCTTTCCGCTGCTGCTGGGAACAGTGGGGAGAGGAGACAAATGGAGAAAAGTGTCCAATCACTGGCAGGCAAAGCAATGGGGGGACAATCAATGGAACTGCATGAGATAAATGACACGGATTTAAAGACTGCAAGATGAACAGTGAGAGGAGACACTACACACACACACACACACACACATACAGTACACACACACACACACACACACACACCAACAAACACCCAGACAATCACAAGGATGGCGAGTGGTCGGATAATGTGTTATAAAGACCGTGAAAACACTGTGGTGAATCCAAAAGTCTCAGTAAAATCGGCATTTATTAACACTTCTGTTGTCCTCAAGGCAAGGAAGGAAGAGAGGAAGAAGGAAGGAAGGAAGGAAGGAGGGAAAGGAGGGAGGGAGGAAGAAGGAAGGGAGGAAAGAAGGGAGGAAGGAAGGAAGGGAGGGAGGGAGGAAGGAAGGAAAGGAGGGAGAAGGAAGGCAAGAAGGGAGGAAGGAAGGAAGGAAGAAGGAAGGAAAGAAGGGAGGGAGGAAGGAAGGAAGGAAGGGGGATGGAGGAAGGAAGGAAGGGGGGAAGAAGGAAGGAAAGAAGGGAGGAAAGAAGGAAGGAAAGAGAGAAGGAAAGAAGGAAGGACGGAGGAAAGAAGGAAGGACGGAAGGAAGGAAGGAAGGAAGGGTGGAAGGGTGGAAGAAGGAAGGAAAGGAAAGAAAGAAGGAAGGAAGGAAGAGAGGAAAGAAGGAAGGAAGGAAGGAAGGGAGGTAGGAGAGCAGAGGAAGAAGGAAGGAAAGGAGGGAGGAAGGAAGGAAGGGAGGAAGAAGGAAGGCAAGAAGGGAGGAAAGAAGGAAGGAAGGAAGGGAGGGAGGAAGAAGGAAGGAAAGAGAGAGGAAGGAAAGAAAGAGAGAAGGAAAGAAGGAAGGAAGGAAGGGAGGAAAGAAGGAAGGACGGAAGGAAGGAAGGAAGGAAGGGTGGAAGGGAGGAAGAAGGAAGGCAAGAAGGGAGGAAAGGAGGAAGGAAGGGAGGGAGGAAGAAGGAAGGAAAGAGAGAGGAAGGAAAGAAAGAGAGAAGGAAAGAAGGAAGGAAGGAAGGGAGGAAAGAAGGAAGGACGGAAGGGAGGAAAGAAGGAAGGAAGGAAGGGAGGAAGAAGGAAGGAAAGAGAGAGGAAGGAAAGAAAGAGAGAAGGAAAGAAGGAAGGACGGAGAGGAAGGAAGGGAGGAAAGAAGGAAGGCAGGAAGGAAGGAAGGAAGGAAGGAAGGAAGGAAGGAAGGAAGGAAGGAAGGAAAGGAAAGAAGGAATGACAGGAGGGTTTAAAGTGCATAAAATAAGATTTTCTTTGCTGCCACACGAAGCAGCACAAAAAGGACAAAATCATTGAGAAACTCTTCTCAGCCACCGCCTGCTAGTTCAGCCTCTAAATGACACAGATGGAAAGATAAAACTCATAGTAGAAACTGAATAGCTTTTCAATTACTTGGAGTGTCTCAGTCTCAGTCGAGTCAAGTCCAAAAGATAAAGCTGTGGATAAAACTCACTAAGGCATCGGAGGAGTTTCCACTGAGAGGCTTTTTTAACAGCTACTATCTCTTCTGGAAGACGGCTGTAATTTTCCTTTCATTCATATTTCGCATTACATTCAATATGCATTCATAAAGTGTTACGATGACACGGTTTCATTGTGCTGCTGCTGCTGCTGCTGGCTCTACTCCAGCACGGAGGAAATTAAATGTAAATGATGACTGATGACTTTCAGCTTTAGGATTAATTGGGGCTGTTTAGCTCATATCCATATCAGATGATCAATGTATGACTGTCTGCCAATCTGTGGGTCGATACAGCAGCGTGGCTTCAGTCAGTCGGTCGATCACTTTGGTGCAGAGTAGAGAGATATTTCAACAATTACTGGATGGATTGACATGGAAGTTTTGAGAGTTTTGACTCAGACTAACTTCAAGTTTCAAGATTCAAGATTCAAGACAACTTTATTAATCCCTTGAAGGGCAATTAATTTGACAGCTCGCACCACAACATACTCGTGCACATAAATAACAAGATAAAAGCACAGAAGAAAGAAGAAGAAGAGTTGGCAGCTGTGTGCAAAAGTGCAAAAATGCAAAAGTGCAAAATCAGTGTGCAAAGTCAGCAGGCCCTAGTCCAATATATAGATCATTAGGCGCGTTTCCACTGCAGGAACCTCCCCCACAGGGCCATTTACAGGAGCTTTTACGGGGTCCAACGGAGTAGCTACTCCAACGGAGTCCTCCGTTTGGCCCTGAAAAGCTCCTGGGTGGGGCTTGAGGTTAACCTGGCGCTGATTGGCTAAACCTAGAGCAGGCTCTGACGCCATCAGAAAGCACCAAAACAACCGGCATTTTTAAAATCCAGCAGAAGGGGAGCGTTAGCATTAGCCTAGCAGACACCGACCAAACAGCAAGAGGATGTACGACAAATGGAGTGACGATGAGGTGCAGGCATTGATTGCCGTCTACGGCACCGAAGAGATTCAGAGGGGGTTTGTAATCGCACAACGATTACGTGGCGATCGAAACTCATGACGTCTCCGAGGGGTCTTACTCTGCAGTGGAGACACGGCCACTGAGAGGGCCGAGTGAGAGGACGGTTCCTGTAGAAGTTCCTACCCCCTCCTTTTACCAGGAACTCCTGCAGTGGAAACGCAGCTATTAAGAGGTCGCCTATACAAGCTCTAAATGATAAAAAAACCACTACAGTATCCAACTGCACAATGCAATGACAAACAGATACAACTGGACCTCATATAGATTTGTTCAGCAGTCGGACAGCAGAGGGGATAAAGGACTTACCCTTACATGCGGGTTGGGCATAGCGACGCCCTGAAGGCAATAATGAAAATTCATTTCTTAAGATATGACCGAAAGTACTGAAAAGTATGATCTACTGCTATATTGTTATCGTCACCATGTGGTAGACACATTTGGTTTCTCGTGGCATGAAATTTTGGTAAAGATAATCATGGGTCATAATAACTTTGGTGATTTCCCCCTGATGGATTGGTACAAACTTTTGTGTCAGTATCTATGTCAGATGATCAATGTATGACTGTCTGCCAATCTTTGGTGTCGATACAGCGGTGTGGCTTCAGTCGGTCAGTCGATCACTTTGGTGCAGACTAGAGAGATATTTCAACAATTACTGGATGGATTGACATTAAATGTTGGTATTCATGGTCCCAAGAGGGTGGCTCAGACTAATTTGTGTAATCTATGACTTTTTATCTATCGTCATCATGAGGTTGACACATTCGGTTTCCAGTGGCATGAAATTTTGGTAAAGATATTCATGGTTCCCAGAGGAAGAATCATAATAACTTCAGTGATCCCCCGAATTTCCCCCTGATGGATTGGTACAAGCTTCTTTGCCTGAATCTATATCGGATGATCAATGCATGACTGTCCGCCCAATCTTGGGGTCGATACAGCTGCGTGGCTTCAGTCGGTCGATCACTTTGGCTCAGACTAATTTGTGTAATCTATGACTTTTTATCTATATCGTCATCATGAGGTTGACACATTTGGTTTCTAGTGGCATGAAATTTTGGTACTGATATTCATGGTTCCCAGAGGAAGAATCATAATAACTTCAGTGATCACCCAAAATTCCCCCTGATGGATTGGTACAAACTTCTTTGCTTGTGTCTATATCGGATGATCAATGCGTGACTGTCTGCCAATCGTAGGGTCGGATACAGCGGAGTGGCTCCAGTCGGTCAGTCAATCACTTTGGTGCAGACTAGAGAGACATTTCAACAATTACTGAATGAATGACTTTTAAAGATATTCATGGTTCCCAGAGGAAGAATCATAACATTTTTGGGTGATCTACTTTACAATACTGATTGTGATGAGCCCTTTTCTGTTCTTTTAGTGAAACCTCTAAACTATTGGATGGATTTCCATGATCTACTACTTTATTATTAGCCTCACCATGAGGTTGACATGTTTGGTTTCTAGTGGCATGGCGTTTTGGTAAAGATATTCATGGTTCCCAGAGGAAGAATCGCAATAACTTTGATCTATTGAAGTTTCCCTCGATAGATTGGTACCAAATTTTTTACAATACTGATAAAGAACAGCCCTTCTCTGAATTTCCCAGTTTCTATTTCTGGCTTTTTAGTGAAACCTCTAAACTATTGGATGGATTTCCACAAAATTCGGTCAGTCTTTCTGCCTTAACCTCCACTTAGTTGCCTTTTAATTGATTACTTCATGAGTTTATAGTGTGTGGCAGCTTGTTCTCAATCTCAATGGATTCATGAAGCTCTACTAATTAAAGCCCCGTCTGTCCTGCTGACAAGATTATTGATTACTGCAACTGTTCACATAACTATTGCATCTCTCTAAAGCTTCCGGTGGTTTGTGGTCCTCTGTTCTCTTCTCTCTCCCAATTTTCTCCCTATTCTCTCTTTTCTCTCTCTCTCTCTCTCTCTCTCTCTCTCTCTCTCTCTCTCTCGCATGTCTTTGTTGGACCTTCACCACCTCTGTGCTTCTCTGTGTGAGTTCAGCCTCGTGTCTCCTCTTCCTCCTGTGTATGTGAGCAGTAGTTTGTTCTCCCATGTGTACATGCGGAGTCCGTCGTCCTCCTCTCAGGTCTCCATGGTGATGAAGGTCACATGGCTCAGGTCCTGTACTGTTTTGGCAGCACCCTGTTTTCCATGTTGTATTTTGGTAATTTGTCCTTTTTGTTCTGTTCTGTACACAAAACATCTATCTGAGGTATGTTTCCTCTGTTCCTCCTGAGGTTTCTTACATATTTTCCCCCATTTAAAGTTGTTTATTTATTGCTAGGATTCTTATACAACACTAACCAGACATGTTTTACCTTCAACTCTGGCATTTTAAGTTACCCTAGTCCTAACCCCTAACCCTTTTTTACCACATTTTACTGTTTTAACCCAAAACCATGATCTTTCCCAAACCCTAACAAGTGTTTTTTGTGCCTAAACCTTTAACCAGTTTAATATAAACCATGGGAAAGATTAGTTTGTCATCTACAAGCAAAAAAATTGTTATTATCTTTTTTGAAACAATTTGAATGTGATCATCATTTAAAGTTGTATTTATTGCTGGGATTCTTGTGCAGCACTAACCGGACATTTTTTACCATTAACTCCGGCATTTTAACTCAACATTAATATCACAGTTATCCTAGTCCTAACCCCTAACCCTTTTTAACCATATTTTCCTGTTTTAGCCCAAAACCATGATCTTTCCCAAACCCTAAAAAGTGTTTTTTGTGCCTAACCCTAACCCTTAAACCAATTTAACCCAAACTATGGGAAGCAAAAATTCTCTATTATCTTTTTTGAAACAATTTGAATTTGATCATGTGATCAAGTGAACTCCATATGTACAATAAACAGAGGATGACATGGGAGAATCTGATAGCCAATTCCTTTCTTTAGGGAGTTTTTCCTTATTTGAATCAAGGGTTGAATTAGGGATAGTAGAAGCTGTACTGCTTTAAAATATCATGAGTAGGTTTTTGACACTTTGCTTATTGCTGGGACTCTTGTGCAGCACTAACCAGACATTTTTTTTACCTTCAACTCCGGCATTGTAACTCAACATTATAATATCACAGTTATCCTAGTCCTAACCCCTAACCCTTTTTTACCTCATTTTACTGTTTTAGCCCAAAACCATGATCTTTCCCAAACCTTAACAAGTCTTTTTTGTGCCTAAACCTTTAACCACTTAAACCCAAACCTCTATTCTCTATTATCTTTATTGAAACAATGTGAATTTGATGATGTGATCTTGTGCAATCAATACCAATGTGAATGCATAATAACTCCATATGTACAATAAACGGATGATGACATGCAAGAATCTGATCTAATCTAATCTAATCTGAGCCAATTCCTTTCTTTAGTGAGGTTTTCCTTATTTGAATCAAGGGTCTAAGGATAGTAGATGCTGTATTGATTTATAGTATCATGAGTGGGTTTTGGACTCTTTGGGCTCTCTTGGTTTCCAGTGTTGTATTTCTAGACAGTCCTTGTGGTCATTTGGTGTGTTGGAGTGTTTTCTGGGTTTTGATGTTCAGGGATTTATTGTTTTTCCTTCTGTGTTTCTGCACTCCTCTCCAGCCCATACCCCCCCCCACCCCCCACCCCCATACCTGTCCTGCATCAGGTTCATTAGCTTTAGCTCTAGTCTTCACACCTGCCCTGTATCCGTCTCATCTCGTCCCCAGTGTCCTCCCAGCCAACCATCTCCCAGCCTGCCCTTGTCTAGTCAACTGTTCCCCATCGACTTATTAGTTCAGTTATTATTTAAGTCTTGGTTTTCAGTTCAGTCCTTGGTGGACCTTTGGTCAAGTCTGCTCTACTCAGCCTACTTTTGTTTTTTTCTGTGTGCACATTCCTCTAATAAAAGCCTTTTTTTCTGCAGCCCTGCTTTCTCTTCAGTCTCTGCATTCCACCTGCTCTGCTATTTGAGGCATAAAGATTTTAAAACCCAATGAGGCAAATGTGTGACTTGTGGTTTGAAATTTACTTGATTTGAAGTCTGTGTAAAGTCAATGAATTGATTTACTTCTACGCATATTATACATGTTGGAAAATGGTTACAGAAAACATGTGAAAAGGCTGATAACTATGCAGGACTGCATTGTGGAGATAGAGCCTTAAACTGTTTCTCAGCCTCTCATTTTTCCTTATTTTCTGACCCTACAAAAAATGGCTACTCCTTGATCCCTCCCCTACTATATAAGACCAAGAGTCTGCTCTCCGCAGTGGTTAACCTGCCTAGTTATTGTTACTACATCTAACACTACTACCAATACAGTTTACAGTTAGCCAGTTAGCCGCTGAGCTATCCGCAGAAAGCTCTCAAACGTAGTGTCCATGTTTCTGGTAGAGGTGGTGACTTTGATTGACAGGTGACACTTGGTAGGGGGCGGGGCTTCAGCGGACTCAAGGGCCACGCCCACAGTGTTTGGGAGCAGAGAAAGAGACTGATTTTCACACCACTTTGAAGCCTAATTTCATATATTTGGCGATTTTTTTAATCATTGAAATTTGGCAGGGTGGTTAACAACACACTTTTCTGTGGTATGTCAAACTCAGAACACATATTTATTCTTACTTTACGCGGACTTTAACTTGACTCAAACAAAAGCTGTTGACAACATTGGAAGTACATTATACTGTTAAATACCAACCATGTTATGTTGTAGCATGAGGACTTCCTTCACTGGACCTCATACTGTATGACAAAGACATGTCCATAAACTGTATTAAGTGTCTGCTTCTGTCAATAGTTCAGATGCTCAAGAAGATTTGACACTAAATATCTACCTTATACAATAACGCTATCTCTTAAAATTGTACAGTATGAACAGAAAAGGCAGTATTTTCCACACTGCTGATTTGATGTTGATGAAAAACCCCTCACATTAGAGCTGAGAGTAGTCAGCACTCTAACCACACTGCTTCATTTAAAATCCAGTGTGCTGCAGTACAGGAAAAAACTAAATGGTTAGGAAACGGGGCCAAAATTAGTAAGTGGGAGTCTAAAAGCTAGTTCATGTGGATCAAAACTGTGACATAAAGCTTAATCCTAGTTAGAGTTGGCCCAACGAGAGGTTTGCTAAATGAATCATGAAGCAAACATACAATGAGTTCATGTGTTCACATACAGGTCAACAGTATCGTGACAGTAGATATATGATTATACTCAATATTTGAAATGAAAGGCTCTTATAACTCATCTAAGGAAGGAAGGAAGGAAAGATGGAAGGATGGAAGGAAGGAAGGAAGGATGGAAGGGAGGAAGAAGGAAGGAAGGAAGGAAGGAAAGATGGAAGGATGGAAGGGAGGAAGAAGGGAGGGAGGATGGAAGGAAGGAAAGGAGGAAGGAAGGATGGCAGGGAGAAAGAAGGAAGGAAGGAAGGAAGGAAGGAAGGAAGGAAGGAAAGGAGGAAGGATGGAAGGGAGGAAGAATAAAGGAAGGATGGAAGGAAGGAAGGAAGGAAGGAAGGATGGATGGATGGATGGGAGGAAGAAGGAAGGGAGGAATGAAGGATGGATGGATGGATGGATGGATGGGAGGAAGAAGGAAGGGAGGAATGAAGGATGAATGGATGGATGGATGGGAGGAGGAAGGAAGGAAAGGAGGAAGGAACTTGTAATCAGCTGTTAGTTTTTAAAGATTCAATTATCTGTGTTTGGTGCTCGTTTCTTCACGTCAGTCATCGAACGCCCGTCTCTCTCTTTCTTGTCAAACGGTTGACAGACTGTGAACACATCTGGGACACTGATGAAACTAATCCAGAGCTTTATTCTTCTGTTCCTGACAACCAAGACGAGCGTTGTCACTGAACCTAAACCTTAAAAAACGAAGGATTTTTACCTCTAAGTCAGGGGGGGGGGGGGGGGGGGGGGACATGCGGCCCGTGGGCCCAGAACTGGCCCGTCGAGAGGTCCAGTCCAGCCCAGTTTCCTTCTTCCTCTTTTACTTCCTTCCGTCTGTCCTTCCTACCTTCCTTCCTTCCATCTTTCCATCCTGTCTTCTTTTCCTTCCTTCCTTCCATCTACCCTTCTTCCCTTCCTTCCTTCCTTCCGTCTGTCCTTCCTACCTTTCTTCCTCTTTATCTTCTTTTCCTTCCTTCTTTCCTTCCATCGGTCTTCCCTTTCCTCATTCCTTCCTTCCAGCTGTCCTTGTTCCCTTTCTTCTTTCCTTCGATCTTTCCTTCCTGTATTCTTTCTTCTCCTCCTTCATTCCATCTGTCCTTCCTACCTTTCTTCCTCCCTGTCTTCTTTTCCTTGCTTCCTTCCTTCCTATCTTTCTTCCTCCCTGTCTTCTTTTCCTTGCTTCCTTCCTTCTTTCCTTCTTGTCTTCTCTTCTCTTCCTTCCATCTGTCCTTGCTCCCTTTCTTCCTTCCTTCCATCTTTCCTTCCTGTATTCTCTTCCTTCCTTCCTTTTAATAATCCGGCCCACATGAGATCAAATTGGTCTGTATGTGACCCCTTGAATGAAAATGAGTTTGACTCCTCTGCTCTAAGTGATGAAATATATTAATTTGTCATATGTTTAATCCACAATATAGACACATTTCTCAAAGTTTAATCTCCAGAAAATACACCTGAACATAAGAAATTATTCAAATCACCCAATCCTAAAATTTCCAAACCATCACTATGTCAAAGAAAATCCATCACAGCTGATCTTCAAAAAGTCCAGAGAGTCCACTTCCCATCTTTGAAGTCCGTCCTCTAATCCTAAACCAGCTTGAGGTGATACATGAAAAAAGGGGGCATGCATGCTCAGACACTCATCTCTCTTCCCACTTGCTATCCACACACAGTCACCCCCCACCCTCACCCCCCCTCCTCCCCCCATACTTCCCAATTCCAACTATATTTTTAGCCTTTGACTGAGCCTACGTACCATTTCAGCCATAACATCCACAGCTCAGGAGAACAGCTCTCTCAAGGAGGAGGAGGTTCCACTGTTGCACCTCGGCTCCCTGAGTGGGGAGGAGAGAAGAAGAGAAGGGGAAGAGGAAGGAAACAGAGATGTCTACAGTAAATTTAATCACTAGAGCCTTCATCATACAGTACGTCTATGTTGAAATATATAATCAGCTGTTATATATATTTCTTCTTTTTTTTTTTACAGTGAGATGTGCAGACGTCTGCCACCAGTAGAGTAATGATTCAGAGCAGCCTACATGTCAAAATATGGACATACACATTAAATACAGAGTGTGTTTTATATCAGAGATTTAGATGTCAGTGAGTGTGTGTGTGTGTGTGTTTGTTACAGATAAATCCCATTTATGATTACGCAACATGTTAAAACACAAAGCATCAGCATTAATCACATCAACCCTTCCACCTACAACAGCTCTCCTCCCCGAAAGAGTAGGTGGGGGGTGGAGGGGTGGAGGGGTGGAGGGGTGGAGGGAGGGAGGAGGGGGGTTATCGTTTATAAATTCTGATTTATGCCGATTATAATCATTTATTTGATGCACTGTGAGACTGTGAGAGGAAATTCCCACTATCATGCAACGTGAGTAATTCTAGGTCTATCACCTGTGTTTCCCTGGATTGTCATATCTCCAAAAATGACAAATAAATAGATGTGTTTAATCAGATGTGACAGAATTAGGTAGGAAGGAAGGATGGGTGTATGGAAGGAAGAAGGATGGATGGGAGGAAGGAAGGAAGGAAGGGAAGAAGAAGGAAGGAAAGGAGTAAGGGAGGATGGAAGGGAGGACGAAGGAAAGGAGAAAGAAAGGATGGATGGGAGGACATAATTTACTGCATTTAACACACAATAACCTGAAGTGTAATAACTTGTTAAGTAATAGTTTGTTAACTCCCTGTAGGAAGGAAGGATGGGTGAATGGAAGGGAGGAAGAAGGAAGGAAGGAAGGGTGGAAGGAAGGGAAGAAGAAAGGATGGAAGGATGAATGGAAGGGAGGAAGAAGGAAGGATTGATGGAAGAAAGGGAGGAAGGAAGGGAAGAAGAAAGGATGGAAGGGAGGAAGGAAGGAAGAAGGATGGAAGGGAGGAAGAAGGAAGGAAGGAAGAAGGATGGAAGGGAGGAAGGAGGGGAGGAAGAAGGAAGGAAGGAAGGAAGGAAGGAAGGAAGGGAGGGAGGAAAGGAAGGAAGGGAGGGAGGAAAGGAAGGAAGGAAAGAGGAAAGAAGAAAGGAAGGTATGAGGGAGGAAGGAAGGAAGGGAAGAAGAAGGAAGGAAAGGAGTAAGGGAGGATGGAAGGGAGGAAGAAGGAAAGGAGGAAGAAAGGATGGATGGGAGGGAGGAAGAAGGAAGGAAGGGAGGAAGGAAGGGAAGAAGAAAGGATGGAAGGAAGGGAAGAAGAAGGAAGGAAAGGAGTAAGGGAGGATGGAAGGGAGGAAGAAGGAAAGGAGGAAGAAAGGATGGATGGGAGGAAGGAAGGGAAGAAGAAAGGATGGAAGGGAGGAAGGAAACACAAGCAGGAATTGACCTAGAATTATAACTAATATATAATATATGAGCTCCCTGTACAATAACAACATTCAACATTGATGTTCAATAGAACCTGATTGCACTGTAATCTCACTGTAGATGCAACTGACTGCACACACAGCCAAATCTCCGAGGATGGGCGGGAAGGAGGAGGAGGAGGAGGAGGGAGAGGAGGAGGAGGAGGGAGAGGAGGGAGAGGAGGTGGAGGAGGGAGAGGAGGGGGAGGAGGAGGAGGAGGGAGGGGGGTAAAACAAACAAGTACACAGCTGAAGATCAAAGATGGAATAAAAATCAGCAGTTCTGCTCGTTCCACTGGTGTCGACTGTTTTTCGACAGTGTGGAGTAGTAGTAATTGTGAAAGGAGGAAGGGAGGATGGATGGAAGAAGGAAGGAAGGATGGATGGAAGAGAGGAAGGATGGAAGGGAGGAAGAAGGAAGGAAGGATGGGTGGATGGGAAGAAGAAGGAAGGATGGGTGTATGGGAGGAAGAAGGATGGAAGGGAGGAAGAAGGATGGAAGGAAGGAAGGAAGGAAGGAAGGGAGAAAGAAGGAAGGAAGGAAGGAAAGAAGGAAGGAAAGGAGGAAGGAAGGAAGGAAGGAAGGAAGGAAGGAAGGAAGGATGAAGATTTGAATATATGAAATGAAAGGCTCTTGCACTGTGAGATCAGACATTACGAGGGAGAAACATTAAATTCGTTCTATCTATTCACAGCTGCTCAATAAATTCGAGACACCAACTTATTCAGTTTAAAGTGATCCACAAGCTACACTACTCTTATTCTAAACTTCACTCTTTCTACCTTTCTATATCCACAATCTGCTCAAAATGCAAATCAGCGGAGGGAACTCTGGGCCACCTATTTTTGGTTTTGTCCCAAAGTAAATCAATTTTGGTGATCTGATATTTTCCGATCCACTCACCGCAAGTCTAGGTGGCTCTCGACACTTTTTTATGCTCACCAATCTGTACCGTAAAACTATACAATATGGAATGATCATTGGAAAAGTGATGAGGCGCCTTCCTTTAAGACCTGGCTTTCAGAAACCACTAATCTGCTGCATGTGGAAAGGATCCGACACAATGTCTCTCTCAGCTCTCTGCAACCTCTGATAGGATGTGGCAACCATTTCTTCTATATCTGTCAAGAATTACCTAAAAGTAATACTTAACTCACATACATCTCTGTCAACGTAACCCCATGTCTTTGATTTTTACGTAATACTCATAGACTGTATAAAATAAATGGACGTAACATCCGTGACGTCACCCATTGGTTTGTGGACTGCTGCTCGGAAGCCAATAGTTTCTAATCTAGGCAGCGCCATCTTGAAAATTTCAGGTGCATGCTGGGAAAAATAAAAACATGGATTCTACTTATATGGGCATGAGGCGGGGCCATGGGCGGAGCGGGGAGGTTGCTATGGTTACGAGGGCTAGATCTCGAGGACATTGGTCAATCAACCTGTCAATCAGGACGTAGCCACGCCCTAATGCATACCCTGCTTTATCGTCACATATAAAATCAGGGAGGCCAAAATGTCCCAAATGAACATCATACTGCATTGAAGAAGGCTTTAAACTAGCGATTGAGACCATAAACACATTTTGAAAACGTTTACTGAGGTTAGAAATCAAGAGAGAAGTTGGTGAATTCTCCATTGACTTGTATAGAGACGGTCGCCCCCTGGTGGCCTTTTGATAGAATGCAGCTCTAAGTTACTTTTTTTAATATATTATGTCATAGTTCGCTTATTATATTGAAAATTCATAAATATATATATATTTTTTTGATTCGTTCTATCTATGAACACTTTCCTCATACTATACATTGAGTTTGAACCTGATTTATACTATGTAACCATGGATACGTCCTCTTTGATGTGTATAATTAATGGCATGTTTGGAGCACTTTATTGAAGGTTTTTAAGAGACCTCTGACGAACAAAGCAGCAGCAAGCTAAAAAGCCACAACCAAACAACATTATTCACTAATTAGAGTAAAAACCTCTTGCAGTCCTTTTTAAATTATGCAGATGTGACAGAGTGGCCTGGTTATTAGAGAGCCCATCATCTGCTGCTTTTAATAAACACAGTCACGTTTTTAAAAGAAGTCAGAAATGCTGTGAGTGTGAATCCACCGAGGATTTCCTGGCAACATACAGCAAAGCAAGGCGAGGTTTCTCTTTAGGGACGGGAATAAATATAAATATGAGTTCAGAAAATCCTCCTTTTAAATTTACAGTAGAGTTTCAGAATCATATAAACAGATTTTTCCTCAAGTCAAGGACGGAAGGGAGGAAGAAGGAAGGAAGGGAGGAAGAAGGAAGGAAGGGGGGAAGAAGGAAGGAAGGGAAGAAGAAGGAAGGAAGGATGGAAGGAAGGAAAGTAGGAGGAAGGAAGGGAGGAAGAAGGAAAGGAGGGAGGAAGGGAGGGGGGAAGAAGGAAGGAAGGAAGGAAGAAGGAAAGGAGGAAGGAAGGGAGGAAGAAGGAAGGAAGGGAGGAAGAAGGAAGGAAGGGAGGAAGGAAGGAAGGAAGGAAGGAAGGAAGGAAGGAAGGAAGGAAGGAGGGAGGGAGGAATGAGGGAAGGAAAGAGGGAGGGAGGGAGGAAGGAAGGACAGAAGGAATAAATGAGGGAAAGAAGGAAGGAAGAGGGGAAGAAGGAAGGAAGGGAGGAAGAAGGAAAGGAGGGAGGAAGGAAAGGAGGAAGAAGGAAGGAAGGAAGGAAGGAAGGAAGGTAGGAGGGAGGAATGAGGGAAAGAAAGAGGGAGGGAGGGAGGGAGGGAGGGAGGAAGGAAGGAAGGACAGAAGGAATGAATGAGGGAAAGAAGGAAGGAAGGAAGGAAAGGAAGGAAGGAAGGAAAGGAAGGAAGGAACAGTCAAAACAAGTCAAGTCAAGTCAATTTGACCCGGGCGGACGACAGGAGGGTTAAAGATCGACCTCAGATGGGTTTTTTTTAATACTATAGACATATATACTAACCCTAACCCATGTATATGTGTCTATGAGCAGCTCTACCTCAGACTCTGCCTCCACCATTAATACAGCATCTTAATATGATTACTTTAAACTATTTAGAAATCTGATGCATAGTTTCAGTGTTAAAACTAATAAAATAATTGCCGTCTGTGGTTCTGTCTGCTATACTTGTATATGGACTCTGGTGTCTTGTCAGAAAAGGTGCACTCAAACTAATAAATGAGTTAATCAAATAAGCACTGAAGTAGACAGTATACAACTATACAGATAGAGTGGTGCTCCACATGATGAGTAAAGAGATCCTCATACGTAATAATCAGAGCAGCTCTTCACTGGCACTGACTGACACCCACAATGTCTGAGCAAAGGAAAGAGCGCTCGCTGCTGCTGCCTTCCTGCAAATATCTCCTATACTGTTCCTTATTTCATCAACATCACATCACTACTTGACTGACAGGTGATCCGTCATCTGTACAGAAACTCAGATATGAAGGTGAAGTCAAATGTGAAAGATGCAGATTTAGAGACGAGTGCAACAACAAAAGCAGCATGCTGACGCTGGCCGGTCTAAT
This sequence comes from Scomber japonicus, assembly GCF_027409825.1. NCBI lineage: Eukaryota > Metazoa > Chordata > Actinopteri > Scombriformes > Scombridae > Scomber > Scomber japonicus. The sequence goes on from NC_070578.1 coordinate 38,971,690, forward strand.
AGTGAATCACTTCCTTCCTTCCTTCTTTCTTACTGTCTTCCTTCCTTCTTTCTTACTCCCTTCCTTCCTTCCTTCTTTCTTACTCCCTTCCTTCCTTCCTTCCTCCCTCCCTGCTTACTCCTTTCCTCCTTTCCTTCCTTCCTTCCTCCCTCCCTCCTTGCTCCTTTCCTTCCTATCTTGCTTCCTTTTCTTACTCCCTTCCTTCCTTCCTTCTTACTCTCTTCCTTCCTTCCTTCCTCCCTCCCTGCTTACTCCTTTCCTCCTTTCCTTCCTTCCTTCCTCCCTCCCTCCTTACTCCTTTCCTTCCTACCTTCCTTCCTTTTCTTACTCCCTTCCTTCCTTCCTTCCTTCCTTCTTTCTTACTCCCTTCCTTCCTTCCTTCCTCCCTTCCTGCTTACTCCTTTCCTCCTTTCCTTCCTTCCTTCCTCCCTCCCTCCTTACTCCTTTCCTTCCTTCCTTCCTTCCTCCCTCCCTCCTGGTTATTAGAGCCCATCATCTGTTCCATACTGTTCCTTATTTCATCAACATCACATACTACTTGACTGACAGGTGATCCCTCATCTGTACAGAAACTCAGATATGAAGGTGAAGTCAAATGTGAAAGATGCAGATTAGAGACGAGTGCAACAACAAAAGCAGCATGCTGACGCTGGCCGGTCTAATAGTGAATCACTTCCTTCCTTCCTTCTTTCTTACTCTCTTCCTTCCTTCCTTCCTTCTTTCTTACTCCCTTCCTTCCTTCCTTCTTTCTTACTCCCTTCCTTCCTTCCTTCCTCCCTCCCTGCTTACTCCTTTCCTCCTTTCCTTCCTTCCTTCCTCCCTCCCTCCTTACTCCTTTCCTTCCTACCTTCCTTCCTTTTCTTACTCCCTTCCTTCCTTCCTTCCTTCCTTCCTTCCTTCCTTCCTTCCTTCCTTCTTTCTTACTCCCTTCCTTCCTTCCTTCCTTCTTTCTTACTCCCTTCCTTCCTTCCTTCCTCCCTTCCTGCTTACTCCTTTCCTCCTTTCCTTCCTTCCTTCCTCCCTCCCTCCTTACTCCTTTCCTTCCTTCCTTCCTTCCTTCCTCCCTCCCTCCTGGTTATTAGAGCCCATCATCTGTTCCATACTGTTCCTTATTTCATCAACATCACATACTACTTGACTGACAGGTGATCCGTCATCTGTACAGAAACTCAGATATGAAGGTGAAGTCAAATGTGAAAGATGCAGATTAGAGACGAGTGCAACAACAAAAGCAGCATGCTGACGCTGCCCGGTCTAATAGTGAATCACCAGCTCCTCAGGAGGGCACCAAATGGGCTTCCCAGTAATGGAGCTCATGATATAGTAGGTATCCATGGCGACTGAAAACCCCATTTGACTGCTTGGGAGCATTTTTGTGCGGAGACGAACTCGGATTGCACGGTTTTGTGACCTCGGAGTCCCTGTGTGGCGGCCTAAAGCGGTGTGATTGGTGAATTTGGAGGGAAAAAATAGAGCATCCAGGGAAATGCATCTAGAGGCAGGAAGCTTTTAAGCAAGGTAGCAGACACACACACACACACACACACACACACACACTCTCACTCTGACCTTAACCTAACTCTAACCCTAACCTTTGAGTCTGATATTTCTAAATTTGGAACTCAGCTTTTATCTCTAATTGGATAATACATCCCCAATTAAGTGGTCTAAAGTCTGAAAGCAGCCTATGATAGACCACATACACTCACTAACCTTAACCTAACCTTATATTTAACCACTCAACCAAAAGTCAGCTTCTTCCAAATTAGGGATACAAATTTTGTCTCAAAATTGGATAATCCATCCCCAATTAACTGGTCTTAAACATAGACTGTATACAAAAAAATGGACGTAACATCTGTGACGTCACCCATTGGTTATTGGACTGCTGTTCGGAAGCCAATAGTTTCGGATCTGGGCAGCGCCATCTTGAAAATTTCAGGTGCATGCTGGGAGGTTGCTATGGTTGCGAGGGCTGGATCTGGAGGACATTGGTCAATCAACCTGTCAATCAGGACGTAGCCACGCCCTAATGCATACCCTGCTTTATCGTCACATATAAAATCAGGGAGGCCAAAATGTCCCAAATGAACATCATACTGCATTGAAGAAGGCTTTAAACTAGCGATTGAGACCATAAACACATTTTGAAAACGTTTACTGAGGTTAGAAATCAAGTGAGAAGTTGGTGAATTCTCCATTGACTTGTATAGAGACGGTCGCCCCCTGGTGGCCTTTTGATAGAATGCAGCTCTAAGTTACTTCCTGGTTGGCCTCATTTCAGAGGACCAGAAATCCCCGCCTGGTCTTAAGTCTGAAAGCAGCCTATGATAGACCACACACACTCACTAACCTTAACCACTCACCCAAAAGTCAGCTTCTTCCAAATTGCGGAATAATTGGTCTGAAATCTGAAATTTGTCCCTAAAAATAGCCTATGAAAGCCCCCCCCCCCACCCCCCACACACACAGACAAACACACATAAAAGACGATATGACCCCAAAACCCAGCTGGCAGTGAGCTCTAATCTAATAACATGAGCCTTCAGTGATACGAGGAACCAAAGCAAATGCCCTGCTTTACATCAAGTTATGTTTAAATTTCACATTGACACATAAAATTGGATATTCGTGAGGTACAGGAAGTGGATCATTGAGGACGTCTTCTTGTCTGTGTTTTGGATTATGGTGATGTTACACCTCCACCTTCAATCTTTAAACCCCAAAATTCAGTTGCCTTCAGATTCATTACCAGTGACAGTTATTCTGCTCATCACTGCAGGCCTTAATGCTCAAATCTGATTTATTGTTTAGCTGTGTTCATATTACACTTTCAAATGGTTCCTCCTGAAGTGTGCCGCATGCTCAGCTGATCATTAATGACGTCACGCACAGAACAGTGTTTACGGAAGCTACCATGGCAACAGCAGCAGCCTGTGAAGTTACTGGTCATCTCATATATGGCCTAATGTTAAAAACAGTGTGCGATGTTAAAAAGGAGGAAGAGGAGAAAGAAAATTAATACTTTAACCTTTGTGTCGTCCTCCCAGGTCAAATTGACCCCCGTCTGTTTTGACTGTTCCTTCTCTCTTTCCTTCCTTCCTTCCTTACTCCATCCCCCTTTCTCCCTTTCTCCCTTCCTTCCTCATCCCTCCTTTCCTTCCTTCTTCCTCCCTTCCTAACTTCCTTCCTTGACTCGAGGACAACAGGAGGGTTAAATTGATCCTGTAGTCATTATTTGAGTCGTTCAATTGATTCGACTAACCCTCGAAGTCCTGTGAGCAAACACATTTGGGAAACCTTACCTGTAGTTCAATTTAAAACTATGATTCCAAACTACTCTGCTGTCGATTATAATGTTTATAACTGTGTTCTGTTGTTGTTTTCTTGTTAATTATTTTTCTCGTAGTTATTGCGTTTTAACCCTCCTGTTGTCCTCGAGTCAAGGAAGGAAGGAAGGGAGGGAGGAAGGAAGGAAGAAGGAAGGAAAGGAGGGAGGAAGGAAGGAGGGAGGAAAGGAAAGGAAAGAAGGAAGGTAGGACAGAGGAAAGAAAGAGAGAAGGAGGGAGGGAGGGAGGAAGGAATAAGGAAGGAAGGAGGGAGGAAGGAAGGGAGGAAGGAAGGGAGGGAGGAAAGGAAAGAAGAAAGAAGGAAGGAAAGGAGGGATGAAGGAGGGAAGGAAAGAAGGAAAGGAGGGAGGAAGGAAGGAAAGGAGGGAGGAAGGAAGGAAGGAGGGAGGAAGGAAGGGAGGGAGGGAGGAAAGGAAAGAAGGAAGAAGGAAGGAAAGGAGGGAAGGAAGGAAGGAGGGAGGAAAGGAAAGAAGAAAGAAGAAAGAAGGAAGGAAAGGAGGGATGAAGGAGGGAAGGAAAGAAGAATTAGTCGGGGTCAATTTGACCCGGGAGGACGACACAAGGGTTAATTGTACTCTCGACATCGTTGAAAGTGAACGCATGCCCTCACTGATTCCTCCAGATATGAATAAAGGTTGAATGAAGGAATCAATAATTAAAGCAGTTAGATTTGCAGCAGAAAGGAAAAGAGTATCAAAGCACTAACTGTCTAAATGCACTGCACAATATAACAACTCTGCATATCTCACTGGTTGCTTCCTTCTCTCTTTCCTTCCTTCCCTCCCTCCTTCCTCCTCCCCTCCTTCCTTCTGTCCTTCTTTCCTCCCTCCCTCCTCTTTCGTTTCTTCCCTCCCTCCTTCCTTTCCTCCCACGTACCTTCCTTCCTTCCTCCCTCCCTCCTTCTCTCTTTCCTTCATTACTTCCCTCCCTCCATCCTTTCCTTCCTTCCTTTCTCCCTTCCCTACCTCCCTCCTTTCCTTCCTTCTTCCTCCCTTCCTCCTTTCCTTCCTTCTTTCTCCATTCCTTCCTCCATTCCTTCCTCCTTCCTTCCCTCCCTCCCTTCCTCCTTTCCTTCCTTCTTTCTCCCTTCCTTCCCTCCCTCCTTCCTTTCCTTCCTTCTCCCTACCTCCCTCCTTTCCTTCCTTCTTCCTCCCTTCCTCCTTTCCTTCCTTCTAACTCCATTCCTTCCTCCTTCCTTCCCTCCCTCCCTTCCTCCTTTCCTTCTTCCTCCCTTCCTCCTTTCCTTCCTTCTTTCTCCATTCCTTCCTCCTTCCTTCCCTCCCTCCCTTCCTCCTTTCCTTCCTTCTTTCTCCCTTCCTTCTTTCTCCCCTCCTTCCCTCCCTCCTTCTCCCTACCTCCCTCCTTTCCTTCCTTCTTTCTCCCTTCCTTCCTCCTTTGAGTCGTTCAACCGGTTCTCGTAGTCACTCCGTTTTAATTGTACTCTCGACATCGTTGAAAGTGAACGCGTGCCCTCACTGATTCCTCCAGATATAAATAAAGGTTGAATGAAGGAATCAATAATTAAAGCAGTTAGATTTGCAGCAGAAAGGAAAAGAGTATCAAAGCACTAACTGTCTAAATGCACTGCACAATATAACAACTCTGCATATCTCACTGGCTGCTTCCTTCTCTCTTTCCTTCCTTCTCTCTTTCCTTCCGTCCCTCCCTCCTTCCTCCTCCCCTCCTTTCCTCCCTCCCTCCTTCTCTTTCGTTTCTTCCCTCCCTCCTTCCTTTCCTCCCACGTACCTTCCTTCCTTCCTCCCTCCCTCCTTCTCTCTTTCCTTCATTACTTCCCTCCCTCCATCCTTTCCTTCCTTCCTTTCCTACCTCCCTCCTTTCCTTCCTTCGTCCTCCCTTCCTCCTTTCCTTCCTTCTTTCTCCATTCCTTCCTCCTTCCTTCCCCCCTTCCTTCTTTCTCCCTTCCTCCTTTCCTTCCTTCTTTCTCCCTTCCTTCCCTCCCTCCCTCCTTTCCTTCCTTCTCCCTCCCTCCCTGTTTTCCTTCCTTCTTACTCCCTCCTTTCCTTCCTTCCTTCCTCTCTCCTTTCCTTCCTTCTTCCTCCCTTCCTCCTTTCTTTCCTTCCTCCTTTCTCCATTCCTTCCTTCTTTCCTCCTTCCTTCTTCCTCCCTCCCTCCTTTCCTTCCTTCTTCCTCCCTTCCTAACTTCCTTCCTTGACTCGAGGACAACAGGAGGGTTAAATAATGATCCTGTAGTCATTATTTGAGTCGTTCAATTGATTCGGCTAACCCTCGAAGTCCTGTGAGCAAACACATTTGGGAAACCCCCACACACTTTACCTGTAGTTCAATTTAAAACTATGATTCCAAACTACTCTGCTGTTTATTATAATGTTTATAACTGTGTTCTCGTAGTCACTCCGTTTTAATTGTACTCTCGACATCGTTGGAAATGAACGCGTGCCCTCACTGATTCCTCCAGATATGAATAAAGGTTGAATGAAGGAATCAATAATTAAAGCAGTTAGATTTGCAGCAGAAAGGAAAAGAGTATCAAAGCACTAACTGTCTAAATGCACTGCACAATATAACAACTCTGCATATCTCACTGGTTGCTTCCTTCTCTCTTTCCTTCCTTCCTCCTCCCTCCTTCCTCCTCCCCTCCTTCTTTCTGTCCTTCTTTCTTCCCACTCTCCTTCTCTTTCGTTTCTTCCCTCCCTCCTTCCTTTCCTCCCACGTACCTTCCTTCCTTCCTCCCTCCCTCCTTCTCTCTTTCCTTCATTACTTCCCTCCCTCCATCCTTTCCTTCCTTCCTTTCCTACCTCCCTCCTTTCCTTCCTTCTTCCTCCTTTCCTTCCTTCTTTCTCCATTCCTTCCTCCTTCCTTCCCTCCCTCCCTTCCTTCTTTCTCCATTCCTTCCTCCTTCCTTCCCTCCCTCCCTTCCTTCTTTCTCCCTTCCTTCCTTCTTCCTCCCTTCCTCCTTTCCTTCCTTCTTTCTCCCTTCCTTCCCTCCCTCCCTTCCTTCCTCCTTTCTTTCATCCCCTCCTTCCTTCTGTCCTTCTTTCCTCCCTCCCTCCTTCTCTTTCGTTTCTTCCCTCCCTCCTTCCTTTCCTCCCACGTACCTTCCTTCCTTCCTCCCTCCCTCCTTCTCTCTTTCCTTCATTACTTCCCTCCCTCCATCCTTTCCTTCCTTCCTTTCTCCCTTCCTCCCTTCCCTACCTCCCTCCTTTCCTTCCTTCTTCCTCCTTTCCTCCTTTCCTTCCTTCTTTCTCCATTCCTTCCTCCTTCCTTCCCTCCCTCCCTTCCTCCTTTCCTTCCTTCTTTCTCCCTTCCTCCTTTCCTTCCTTCTTTCTCCCTTCCTTCCTCCTTTCCTTCCTTCTTTCTCCCTTCCTTCCTTCTTTCTCCCTTCCTTCCTTCTTTCTCCCTTCCTTCCTTCTCCCTCCCTTCCTCCTTTCCTTCCTTCTTTCTCCCTTCCTTCCTCCTTTGAGTCGTTCAACCGATTCGGCTAACCCTCGAAGTCCTGTGAGCAAACACATTTGGGAAACCCCCACACACTTTACCTGTAGTTCAATTTAAAACTATGATTCTAAACTACTCTGCTGTTGATTATAATGTTTATAACTGTGTTCTCGTAGTCACTCCGTTTTAATTGTACTCTCGACATCGTTGAAAGTGAACGCGTGCCCTCACTGATTCCTCCAGATATGAATAAAGGTTGAATGAAGGAATCAATAATTAAAGCAGTTAGATTTGCAGCAGAAAGGAAAAGAGTATCAAAGCACTAACTGTCTAAATGCACTGCACAATATAACAACTCTGCATATCTCACTGGTTGCGTAACTCCACTCAAGTGAAAAAGGGGTATTTTAATATTGATGGTACATCAGTAGAAGAGTAAAAACTGCAGTTATGCATTAAATTAAGCTGTCGAATGTTTCACTGGGGAATCTGAAAATGAATATAATGCATGTTTGTTTGTTTGTTTGTTTTATTTAATGACATCTTCAGAGGATGATAAGAGACCTGAACCAACCTCATGTTTAATGTTAAAGTAGATTTCTTATGTTTGCCTTGAATACTGATTTTTTAAAACACACATCCATCTTTCACATGAAAATAACTGAGAGGATAAAAGATTCCTCCCTCCCTCCTTCTTTCCTCCATTCCTTCCTTCCCTTCCTCCCTTCCTTTTTCCATCCTCCCTTCTTTCCTTCCTTCATTCCTCCCTCCCTCCTACCTTCCTTCCTTTCCTTCCTTCTTTTCCTCCATTCCTTCCTTCCCTTCCTTCTTTTCCTTCCTCCCTCCCTTCCTTCCTTCCTTCTTTCCTTCCTTCCTTCCTCCCTCCCTCCCTCCTTTGGTGCGTTCAGGCACTTCATCAAACAATACGTAGTTATGGGCTCAGTATCATGGTGTTGGTCAAAATGACAACATGACACAGTGAATCCTCCCATTATGGTTTGTTTGGGTGTAAATGGATGAAGTTGACCCTCTTTAGTTGCATAGCAACCTCCCCGCTCCGCCCATGGCTCCGCCGCATGCCCATATAAGCAGAATCCGTGTTTTTATTTTTCCCAGAATGCACCTGAAATTTTCAAGATGGCGCTGCCTAGATTAGAAACTATTGGCTTCCGAGCAGCAGTCCACAAACCAATGGGTGACGTCACGGATGTTACGTCCATTTATTTTATACAGTCTATGATTGTGACGCTCAAAAACAATTAATCCATTGAGGTAAGTCTATGGGGAAAAAGTCATTTGGGGTCAGTTGGGCCATTGCATCAATCTGGATTTAAAGCCCGGCGCTAATCCTTGAGACTTGATCAGCTCTGTTAAAAATGAAAGCCTCCAAAGCCACATGTAGACGATGAAAAGGACAATTTGGAGGTATTCACTGACCATCAACATTAGCTCACATGCCATTTGTATACAGAGAAGATCTATGAGTAGCTGTAATTACCATAGACTGTATATAAGAAATGGACGTAACATCCGTGACGTCACCCATTGGTTCGTGGACAGCTGCTCGGAAGCCAATAGTTTCGAATCTAGGCAGCGCCATCTTGAAAATTTCAGGTGCATTCTGGGAAAAAATGAACACGGATTCTACTTATATGGGCATGAGGCGGGGTCATGAACGGACGTATGGGCGGGACCAACGGTGGAGCGGGGAGGCTGCGATTGGTTGCGAGGTCTGGATCTCGAGGACATTGGTCAATCAACCTGTCAATCAGGACGTAGCCACGCCCTAATGCATACCCTGCTTTATCGTCACATATAAAATCAGGGAGGCCAAAATGTCCCAAATGAACATCATACTGCATTGAAGAAGGCTTTAAACTAGCGATTGAGACCCTAAACACATTTTGAAAACGTTTACTGAGGTTAGAAATCAAGTGAGAAGTTGGTGAATTCTCCATTGACTTGTATAGAGACGGTCGCCCCCTGGTGGCCTTTTGATAGAATGCAGCTCTAAGTTACTTCCGCATTGGCTTCTTTTCAGAGGACAGGAACTCCCCGCTTGGTAATTACCCTCCTCTACATGCTGGCTATGAAGTGCTTCCTTCCTGAGACTCTCCTGATTGGGGTTCGGCTGTCATATCATCACAGACTCAGTTTCTATTCTCCTAACAGAAGATAACACATCACATGCTTTTTTTTGGGAGTAAAGGACACAGCTAATAAGCTCAATGCTGAGAGCCAGTACCCATCCTCCTCGGCTGCACAGCACTACAGAGTAAATCCCAGTCTGAGAGGCAGTGGGCATGCTGGGGATTCCCTGCCAAGACTAAAGATCACCTTTTTTCCCCAGCAGATGCGAATCACCGCAGGAGAAGGCCACCGGGAGATACAGACTCTTTAACTTTCATGTTGTCCTCCCGGGTCCTTCCTCTGTCCTTCCTTCCTTCCTTCATCTGTCCTTCCGTCCTTCCTCCTACCCTAACAGCTAAAGTTCAGCTGTTAGGGTAAATGTTCCCTCCTTCTGTCCTTTCTTCCTTCCTTCATCTGTCCTTCCTTTCTTTCTTCCTTCCTCCCTCCCTCCCTCCCTTCCTTCCTCCTCCCTTTCCTCTCTCCTTCCTTTCCTTCCTTCCTTCCTCCCTTCCTTCCCTTCCTCCCTCCTTTCCTTCCTTCTTCCCTCCTTTCCTTCCTACCTTCCTTCCTTCCTCCCTCCTTCCTTTCCTTCCTTATTCCTCCCTTCCTTCCCTTCCTCCCTCCTTTTCTTCCTTCTTTCCTCCTTTCCTTCCTTCCTTCCTTCCTTCCTTCCTTCCTTACTTGAGGTGCAAATGACATAACTAGTAAGGCCTGTTTAAGGGTTAACCTCTTAATCTTTAGGTCAGGAGCTTGGTGTTTGACTTGTGTTTAGTTTATCTAGAAATGTTTACACTAGCTTACTAACCGAGCTTCTTCAGAACAAAAATTTATGCCATGAGACTATGTTCTTAAGTGTTTAAATACCCTATGATGTGTTAACTTTGGGTTAGGGTTACAGGTTAATGGTTTGGCATTGCTGCTCTTAAGGTCTGGTTAGATTTAGCCAAAAAACAACAACAGTTGATTAGCATAAGAGAATCAGTTGGTTAAACATGGTGTGGTTTAAAGTTGGACAACCTTCGTAATCATGGCAACAACAAACATCAAGTCTTAAAGTCTTAAATCTTTGTTATAGTTCTTAAAAAATGTCCAGACTCACAATTGGAAACAGGAAGCAAACAGAGCTAAGTTCATCTTGTAACCCTTCTATCAATCTGCCCAACCATCCAGCCTGCCACCTCCAAAATGTAGAACTTTGGCTGTGTTTGAAACCGCATACTACATACTTCTATACTACATCCTACACACTAAAGGACCAGATAGTAGGCAGACCGTTTACACTGTAGTAAACTACACGATTACCCACAATGCATTTGGTTCCTACCCGAGCTGAAATCATCAGGCTGAAGCTGATTTCATTTTAGCTCTAACTCTGTAAATAAACCACTTTATCCACATTTCTAACCTTTTTAGGAAGAAAGTAAAGTAGCCCTTTAGATCCACAATGTGACGCTAATCTGTCCAAATAACATGTTTAAAGTTTTGTTCCTGAGAATTCGGAGCCGCTCAAGTTAGCCTTAGCGAGTAACGCGCTTCCTGTCATTCTCACAAAATAAAACACATGTTGCCTTTTATTATTAAGAAAACCATAACGATAGTGTTAGGGAATTTTCCATCATTAATATGCACTGGGTCAAACTAGGCTTTGCGGTCATAAGCAAGGCCTCACCAAATCTTGAGTACAGACACTGTCTCCCCTTGAGATAGTGGTAAACAGTGAGTCTGCTCCTTTTGGGGAAAACAGGAGGCATTCTGATAGTGTTGCTATAGCAGCCGAGGTCAGATATGTGTTTGACTGTTTTCCCTGAATGGAGTAGAGGCAACTGCAGTCAAGAGTTTTGATATAGTGTTGGATGTAGGACAAAGGTCCTGAGTGTTGTCTAAGCAATGTTTTGTCTATAGACCAGTACACTAAATTCTGTATATTGTAGATGTGTTGGATCTGTCCATATTTGGGCATGACTCAACCCTTGGGCATTATCTGTGTGTGGTTTAAAGTCTATCCCGGAGGAGAGAAGCCTCAGAATATGAAGGAAGCGTCAGTAGTATGTAATGTGTACTGATCATTCGCTCATTTCTCCTTGATCAAGTAAATAAACCTTTTTCAATACAAGACATCTGAGGACTCCTGTCTACTCCCTCCATTGTTATATGGGCTGCATAATTAAAATCTCTATCAGATAGAATTGGTGCTTTTATTTTGAAAACAGGAAGCGAACATACCCTCGCTGTAGCTAACTTGATCTGTGACATTTGTATTTTGTTTTTGTTTTTCAGTAGTAGCGTTGCATATTGGGTAATGTGAGTGTGAGTAGTAGCGTTGCATCTTGGGTAATGTGAGTGTGAGTAGTAGCGTTGCATCTTGGGTAATGTGAGTGTGAGTAGCAGCGTTGCATCTTGGGTAATGTGAGTGTGAGTAGTAGCGTTGCATCTTGGGTAATGTGAGTGTGAGTAGTAGCGTTGCATCTTGGGTAATGTGAGTGTGAGTAGTAGCGTTGCATCTTGGGTAATGTGAGTGTGAGTAGCAGCGTTGCATCTTGGGTAATGTGAGTGTGAGTAGTCAGCTCTTGATGCATACTCTGCATTTCTGGAGAATCTAGTAAACCATCCAGGAACTTCTCACATACTCTAAATCACTACGCAGTTAAACACACTACATACTTCACATGACGTCAGAGTTAGTACGAGTAGTAGGAAAAGTATGCAGTTTCGAACAGACCCATAGTCATCTTATCTATTGGGCGTCATCTACACTGCGGCCACTAGATGGCGTCTGTCACTCTAATGTAACGATAGCTTGTTTCTTCCGACTGAATTTACAACCTATACTTTCGGAGTGGACTGGATTCAAATGTCCTCAAATTTGACTTTGATCATTGCTGATATGAAATGTAAGGCTCCCTCCTTCTCCGCCCCCCCCCCCTCCACCCGCCTCCCCCTCCCCCGTCTCTTGCTCTATCACACACACACTTCCTGTGGCCTACTCCCCAGGTCATGTGTCAGAGCAGAGATAAATTAGTAGCAGGAAAAGGGCCGAGCTCTCCAGAGGTTTGAGGTTGAAGTCGTACCAGCCGGAGCAGCAGCAGCAGCAGCAGAGTTTTATTCCTTTCCGTCTGACACATTTATCTTTATTATAATAAGGTGCAGGTGGACTTCTCTCTTATGCACTTTCCTACATTTCCCCAGAATGACTTTCAACAAGCCCAGACACATTATTTTATATGCTTTCATTTCAATTGGGGATGGGGGAGCTGGGTGTGTAAATCACTGCAAGATAGCAAACCTCATGAATCTGGCCTGTGTCCTGTAGCTGGTTTACCAAGGTTACTGTCAGGAGAGAGTCTGGAGAGAGTCTGGAGTCTCTTCTACAAACTATTTCTCCTTTTTTAGACTTCTATACTACATACTACATACTTCTATACTTCATACTTCTATACTACATACTTCATACTTCTACACGACATACTTCTATACTACATACTACACACTTCTATACTACATACTACATACTTCTATACTACATACTACATACTTCTATATTACATACTACATACTTCTATACTACATACTTCTATACTACATACTACATACTTCTATACTACATACTACATACTTCTATACTACATACTTCTATACTGCATACTTCTATACTGCATACTTCTATACTACATACTACATACTTCTATACTACATACTTCATACTTCTATACTACATACTACATACTTCTATACTACATACTTCTATACTACATACTACATACTTCTATACTACATACTACATACTTCTATACTACATACTACATACTTCTATACTACATACTACATACTTTTATACTACATACTACATACTTCTATACCACATACTTCTATACTACATACTTCTATACTACATACTTACTTCTATACTACATACTACATACTTCTATACTACATACTTCATACTTCTATACTACATACTTCTATACTGCATACTACATACTTCTATACTACATACTTCATACTTCTATACTACATACTACATACTTCTATACTACATACTTCTATACTACATACTACATACTTCTATACTACATACTACATACTTCTATACTACATACTTCTATACTACATACTTCTATACTACATACTTCATACTTCTACACTACATACTTCTATACTACATACTTCATACTTCTACACTACATACTTCTATACTACATACTTCATACTTCTACACTACATACTTCTATACTACATACTACATACTTCTATACTACATACTTCTATACTACATACTACATACTTCTATACTACATACTTCATACTTCTATACTACATACTTCATACTTCTATACTACATACTTCTATACTACATACTATATACTTCTATACTACATACTTCTATACTACATACTTCTATACTACATACTACATACTTCTATACTACATACTACATACTTCTATACTACATACTTCCATACTACATACTACATACTTCTATACTACATACTTCTATACTACATACTACATACTTCTATACTACATACTTCTATACTACATACTACATACTTCTATACTACATACTTCTATACTACATACTTCTATACTACATACTACATACTTCTATATTACATACTTATATACTACATACTTCTATACTACATACTTCTATACTACATACTACATACTTCTATACTACATACTTCCATACTACATACTACATACTTCTATACTACATACTTCCATACTACATACTACATACTTCTATACTACATACTTCTATACTACATACTACATACTTCTATACTACATACTTCTATACTACATACTACATACTTCTATACTACATACTTCTATACTACATACTTCTATACTACATACTTCTATACTACATACTACATACTTCTATATTACATACTTATATACTACATACTTCTATACTACATACTACATACTTCTATACTACATACTAAAAAATATTGGTGCAAAAGTCTGAGTGCTACAAAATGTAACTTCCTGAGTTTACTGACTGTGTTTTTCTCCAGTCCCTTGTGTTAAACATGTTATGTTAAGACTGAAACACTGAAGAGTCAATGCTGCAGCGTTGCATTTTATATTATTAAACCTCCTGTATTATTATTATTATTATTAATAAAATAAAAGTACTTTGAAGTTTAAAGTTAGATACATAACTTCATGCTTTAGTTGCCAGAGAGAAACTTTAAAGAAGTCACTAAAAAAAAGTCTTTGAATTTGCTGATTTTCTGAATCAAATCTTTCTTTCATTGACATTTATTTAATGTTAATTATATGTTTTATGTTATGGGCTAAATGTTGAATCCCCTCATTATACTTCTTATTTAACCTTCCTGTCGTCCTCCCGGGTCAAATTGACCCCATCTGTTTTGACTGTTCCTTCTTTCCTCCCTTCCTTCTTTCCTTCCTTCCTTCCTTTCCTTCCATCCTTCCTTTCTCCCGCCCTCCTTCCTTCTTTCCTCCATCCCCATTCCTTCCTTCCTTCCTTCCTTCTATCCTTCCTCCCCTCCTCTTTTCCTTTCTCCCTCCTTCCTACCTTCCTTTCTTCTTTCCTCCATCCTTCCTTCCTCCCTTCCTTCTTTCTTTCCTTCCCTCCTTCCTTCCTTTCCCCCTTCCTTCCCTCCTTCCTTCTTCCTCCATTATTAACCTGACTGGAAGACGAACGTTTGGCAAACACTTAAAATGAACCATTTCAGATGCATCCTTCCTTTCCTTCCCTCCTTCTTTCCTCCGTCCGTCCTTTCTACCTTCCTTCCTTCTTTCCTCTGTCCGTCCCTCCTTTCCTTCCTCCCTTCCTTCCTTCCTTTCTCCCTCCTTCTTAGTCCATCCTTCTTTCTTCCATCCTTCCTACCTTCCTTCCTTCTTTCCTCCATCCCCTTTTCTTCCTTACTTCCTTCGTTCCTCCCTTCCTTCCCCTCCTTCCTCCCTTCCTCTTTTCCTTTCTCCCTCCTTCCTTCCTTCCTTCCCTCCCTCCTTCTTAGTCCATCCTTCTTTCTTCCCTCCTTCCTACCTTCCTCCCTTCTTTCCTCCATCCTTCCTTCCTTCCTTCTTTCCTTCCTCCCTCCCTCCTTCTTTCTTTCCTCCATCCCCCTTCCTTCCTTCCTTCTGTCCTTCCTCCCTTCCTCTTTTCCTTTCTCCCTCCCTCCTACCTTCTTTTCTTCTTTCCTCCATCCTTCCTTCCTCCCTTCCTTCTTTCTTTCCCCCTTCCTTCCCTCTTTCCTTCTTCCTCCATTATTAACCTGACTGGAAGATGAACGTTTGGCAAACACTTAAAATGAACCATTTCAGATGCAGAAAGGAAGGAAAGAGTTCACATCACTGGCAGCACTTCCCGATCTCCACGGTGACGAGAGAGAAACATCAAACAGTCCTCAAAGAGCCAGTAAAACTGATTTCATGGAGGTTTAACATGTTTAACCACGTTCATACTGTATCAGAGTCCAGGTCATTGCCTTCCTCGTAACAAACTGAAAGTGAAGAGAACAGCTGAGGAACGAGTCCCTTGACCCCTGACCCCATTCAAGATTACCATCAGTACTTCCACATCAGTGAGCTGAGCAGTTCAGCTGAGCATGAAGCAGATTCTGCAGAGTTCAGGAAAACAAGACGAGGCGGAGTGGACGAGAAACGCACGAGTATCTACATTAAGACTCCTGAAGAATGACTGCAACACTGTGTTCTATACTACATACTACACACTTCTATACTTCTATATGGGCATGAGGCTGAGCCATGGGCGGAGTTGGGAGATTGCTATGGTTACAAGGGTTGGATCTTGAGGACATTGGTCAATCAACCTGTCAATCAGGACGTAGCCACGCCCTAATACATACCCTGCTTTATCGTCACATATAAAATCAGGGAGGCCAAAATGTCCCAAATGAACATCATACTGCATTGAAGAAGGCTTTAAACTAGCGATTGAGACCATAAACACATTTTGAAAACGTTTACTGAGGTTAGAAATCAAGTGAGAAGTTGGTGAATTCTCCATTGACTTGTATAGAGACGGTCGCCCCCTGGTGGCCTTTTGATAGAATGCAGCTCTAAGTTACTTCCTGGTTGGCTTCATTTCAGAGGACCAGAACTCCCCGCCTGGTTAGTACAGTACGAGTAGTAGGAAAGTATGCGGTTTCTAACAGACCACCACTGCTTCACTCACTAGGACTCACAGGTGCAGGGCTGTAAAACCATAAAGCATTAATTAGACATCTCTGAGTAAATGAGATGTTCCGCCCACATATATGCTTACACCTGACATTTAGGTAAATTTGCCAACCATAAATGCCATTCCTCTGCAGCTCAGATTGGATGTCACGGATGAAATGATACGGTTTCATGATATCTCTGCAGGTCTCGAGCAAGCTGAGCAGTTATTTCTAAAAAAGGGAAGCTTATCTTGCCTGAGACTCAAGCTTCACCAAGTCCCATTTCTACTGGAAAAATTGCATTGTGTCTTGCTTCATTCATTCTTTATTCATAAGTTAGAAAGGTGTGAAATCATCATGAATAAAAGTTGGGAGGGAGGATCAGGGTTTTTCTTTTTTTTTTGAGAGGTTATCACTTCTATCTTTCTATTTCCTTTCGAATAATAATAATCAGAAGCTTTACTCACAGTGAAGGTTTGACTCTTAGAGATACTGTACTGATCACTGAAGGATTTAATTAATGAGTTGATCAACAGAAAATGATGCAACAACTATTTAAATGATTGATTTAACTAATTTAAGTCATTTATTAAGCAACATTTACTGGATTCAAACCACAAAATGTGAAGATTTACTCACTTTTTATATCAATGTGAACTTATAATGGGCATTTATTCTAGTATTGTATTCCAGTCAATTTAATTTATTAATTTAAATTTATTAATTTTATTTATTTATTAATTTAATTTAATTTAATTTAATTTAATTTAATTTAATTAATTTATTTATTTTTATTTTATTTTATTATTATTATTTCATTATTATTTTTTTATTTTATTTTATTTATTTTATATATTTTTTTAGTATTATTATTATTATTATTTATTATTATTATTATTATTAGTGGGTTAAAAATATATATTCAATTTGTTATGTATGACAAATAAAAACTGCAGATTATTAAATTTGGGGAGCAGAAGCGAGATCATGATTTACACTTATCCTTAAAAAAGTGAATTAAATGATGAACTGATATCTGTAAATGAATTATTCTACTTACTGACTATAATTGTTGCAGCTCTAATAGTCATTAGTTGCAACCTTAGCGAGTTCAGACTCTGGAGTCTCTTTCATGGCGAACACACTCAGCAGGTTTTATTCCTCTCCGTAACAGAACTTCATTTATCTTTCAGGGAAGCTGAGAATAAACATTTCAAAGTGCTGATGTTGAAGGTTCACACAGCATCTCATTAATGTCTCTAGACTTCTGAAAGAAATGTTTATAACTTAATAACTTAATAATTATCTATATGTTTAGTTATTTACAGTCACACACACACACACACACACACACACACACACACACACACACACACACACACACACACACACACACACACACACACACACACACACACACACACATCTATGTATAATAGAAAAGACACAAAAACAAGTTGGAATAAAGTCACATTAGATATAAATAGAGTGTTTTGTAGTTTTAACCCTCCTGTTGTCCTCGAGTCAAGGAAGGAAAGGAGGGAGGAAGGATAGAAGGGAGGAAGAAGGAAGGAAAGGAGGGAGGGAGGAATGATGGAAGGGAGGAAGAAGGAAGGAAAGGAGGGAGGGAGGAAGGATGGAAGGAAGGAAGGAAAGGAAGGAGGGAGAGAGGGAGGGAGGGTAGGAGGGAAGGAAGGAAGGACGGACGGACAAAAGAAGGAAGGAAGGTAGGAGTGAGGAAGGATGGAAGGGAGGAAGGAAAGGAAGGATGGAAGGGAGAAAGAAGGAAGGAAAGGAGGGAGGGAGGAAGGATGGGAGGTAGGAGGAAGGAGGGAGGGAGGGAGGAAAGAAGAAAGGTAGGAGGGAAGGAAGGAAGGACGGACGGACAAAAGAAGGAAGGAAGGAAGGTAGGGAGGAAGAAGGAAGGAAAGGGGGGAGGGAGGAAGGATGGAAGGAAGGAAGGAGGGAGGGAGGGAGAGAGGAAAGAAGCAAGGAGGGAGGGAGGGAGGAAGGAAGGAAGGAAGGAAGGTAGGTAGGTAGGAGGGAGGGAGGGAGGAAAGAAGGAAGGAGGGAGGGAAGGAGAAAGGAAGGAAGAGAGAGAGTTAATTACAGTCGTCATTAACTTTATAAATAATTGAGGGTGAAATAAAAGTCAGCACTGTGGGATTTTATCTGTTTTGTGATGCAACAGGTTTTTAATCCTCACTTCCTCCAGAGAGAAAAAAAAAAAGAGCAATTGTTTAAAAACCAGACTGAACACAACCTCGGTATAAAAATAGTTCCTCAATGACCCGCGGCACCAAATGACGCTCGACACCGCCTGACACGAAACCCACCGACTGACTCAACGAGCCGAAGCCCCCGTTAATGAAGCAGGTGCTGAGCTCTTATTGTGGCGGGAATTAATTTACGTTAGCAGCTCAGACACTCAAACTATCAGGGTGAGTCATTTCTAAAACACATCTGCGTAATATAAGGCTTATTTTCAGACGTATAGTTGAAAGTGAGTTATGATCTGTTGCTAACGACGACACACAGTTCAAGACGACCAACAGTTACACAACACATGTTCATGAATGAGTGGAGACAGAGGCGACATCATGGTGGTGGAAGTGAGAGAGAGACGGAGGGGAAGTGGATCTCTGAAAGGTGCAAATACATGATATTGTACATTTCTGATGTATGTGGAGGAGTTTAGATGCTGAAGAGTAGGGGAGGGAGAGAGGAAGGAAGGAAGGAAGAGGAAGGAAGGAAGAGGAAGGAAGGAAGGGAGGGAGGGAGGGAGGAAGAAGGAAGGAGGAAGGAAGTAAGGGAGGGAGGGAGGAAGAAGGAAGGAAGGGAGGGAAGGAGGAGGGAGGAAAGGAGGGAGGTAGGAAGGAGTTTAGATACTGAAGAGCGTTTCCAAACCTACAACTCGTTTGCTCTGGTCTGAATCAGTAGACGAGGTGGTACACTTGGATTTTATCCTTTTATTTTGGTGTCTCTTATTTAAGGAAGGAGGAAGGAAAGGAAGGATGGAAGGGAGGAAGAAGGAAGGAAAGGACGGAGAGAGGAAGGATGGGAGGGAGGAAGAAAGGAAGGAAGGTAGGAGGGAGGGAGGAAAGAAGGAAGGAGGGAGGAAGAAGGAAGGAAGGAAGGTGGGAGGAAGGAAGGGAGGAAGGAGGGGGGGTAGACGAGGCGGTACACTTGGATTTTATCCTTTTATTTTGGTGTCTCTTATTTAAATCAATGAAACACAGGTGAGCATAAACACAAGAAGAAGGTCCTCAAATTATAATTCAATGTATTGTTAGTCCAGGTTGGACCTAGATCGATTGTGACAAGCTGCTAGAAACTATTGGTTTCATTCCTCAACATCTCAGCATGCAGCCAGTCAGATCGAGGTCAGATCGAGGTCAGATCACATTTCCACCATAAATATATTGCTCAAGAATCAGTTTGAGACCAGATTGAATGTTTTTGGTTCAGAGGTGGAAAACCAACCCGAGTCCCATTCAGCCAGACTAAACAACACAGGTTAGAAAACGCTCGAAAACAGCTAAAAGCTCACTGCTGAATCAGTTCATTACAATTAAATCCTAGCAAACAGTTGATTACAAACACAGTAAATCCAAGTCTCATTTTTTTGCACTAAGTTCAACATGATGACCAAGCTGTCCTCACATTACTGACAGATCGGATTTGACTGTCCGTGATGTCTCTCTACGTCTCTACGCTACGTCACTCTATGAGACACCAGACCCGCCTATTACAGTTGTTGTTGCTAGGTGATATCACTGGAGGACTTATTCCAGTTGTTGTTGCTAGGTGATATCACTGGAGGACTTATTCCAGTCGTTGTTGCTAGGTGATATCACTGGAGGACTTATTCCAGTTGTTGTTGCTAGGTGATATCACTGGAGGACTTATTCCAGTTGTTGTTGCTAGGTGATATCACTGGAGGACTTATTCCAGCTGTTGTTGCTAGGTGATATCACTGGAGGACTTATTCCAGTTGTTGTTGCTAGGTGATATCACTGGAGGACTTATTCCAGCTGTTGTTGCTAGGTGATATAACTGGAGGGCTTATTCCAGTTGTTGTTGCTAGGTGATATCACTGGAGGGCTTATTCCAGTTGTTGTTGCTAGGTGATATCACTGGAGGACTTATTCCAGTCGTTGTTGCTAGGTGATATCACTGGAGGACTTATTCCAGTTGTTGTTGCTAGGTGATATCACTGGAGGACTTATTCCAGCTGTTGTTGCTAGGTGATATCACTGGAGGACTTATTCCAGTTGTTGTTGCTAGGTGATATCACTGGAGGCAACGGAGGACTTAAACATCAGTCCATGGACAGAGGACCAAACCATAATCTAAATTAATCTTTGGGGAGATGGCTCGGTTCTGTCGCAATTATATGACATCACACAATACACGCTAGATGACGCCTCCGCTCTGACGACGTTGCCACGGCAACCTGTCAGATTGGTCATTAATGTGGCCCAGTCTAATGAGGGGTTGAAAACAGTGTGGACAGTCAGGCCTACAAATCGGATTTGAGAAGGAATCAGACTTTTAATCAGATTAGCCTGCAGTCTGAACGCAGCCTTTGTATTCAAGTTAAAAGAACGACCTCCCCGACAATCAATAGGGATCAATAATTGGTCGTTCAGTACTCTCATTCACGTTTCTGTCGGGGCTAATGATTGGTCCAGAGAGAAAACTATATCTCAACCACAAGAGGAATGGGTTTTTTTAGACAATAACAAGACGAGAGTTAATGGTATGAATGTGTCCTCTGTATGAACTGTGTAAACTTATCGTCCGATCAATAAGATAACGAGCTTTCTACCTGACCATTAGCAAACATGTGGGATTGGTAGAGGCTTATTTTTCCTCCTTCAGTAACTCTTCATTGATTGAATTAATGTACAGTCCTAACAGCAAAGCACCGAGATGTATGAACGGCCCCATTAAAGAGAAAAATGGAAAGAAGCTCGAACAGCTACGGACGGTGAATGATGAGCAGCAGCAGGTTACACATGTTTAACACCTGAGAGTAATCATGACATCACCACACCAAGAGCAGGAAGGAGCTTAACCCTCCTGCTGTCCTCGAGTCAAGGAAGGAAGGGAGGAAGGAAGGAAGGAAGGAAAGGAATGGAGGAAGGAAGGGAGGAAAGGATGGGGGAAGGGAGGGAGGGATGTTGTTGATGTTTACCACCTGAGAGTAATCATGACATCACCACACCAAGGAGCTTAACCCTCCTGTTGTCCTCGAGTCAAAGAAGGAAGGGAGGAAGGGAGGAAGGAAGAAAGGGAGGGAGGGAGGGAGGGAGGGAGGGATGTTGTTGATGTTTAACACCTGAGAGTAATCACGACACCACTAAACCAAGAGCAGAAAGGAGCTTAACCCTCCTGCTGTCCTCGAGTCAAGGAAGGAAGGGAGGAAGGAATAGAGGGAGGAGGAAGGAAGGAATGGAGGGAGGAAGGAAGGAAGGAAAGGAGGGAAAGGAAGGAGGAAGAAGGGAGGAAGAAGGGAAGAAGGGAGGAAGAAGGAAGGAAAGGAAACGAAAGTTAAGGAAAGAAGGGAGGGAGGAAGGAAGGAAGGGAGGGAAGGAGGAAGGGAGGGAGGGAGGATGGAAGGGAAGAAGAAGGGAAGAAGGAAGGAAAGCAGGGAGGAAGGAAGGAAGGAAGGAAGGAAGGGAGTAAGAAGGGAAGAAGGAAGGAAAGGAGGGAGGGAGGAAGGATGGAAGGGAGGAAGGAAGGAGGAAGGATGAAAGGGAGGAAGAAGGAAGAGTGGAAGGGAGGGACAAGGGAGGAAGGAAAAGAGGAAGGGAGTAAGGGAGGAGGAAGGATGAAAGGGAGGAAGAAATGAAGGAGGGAGGAAGAAGGAAGGAAGTAAAAGAGAAAAGGAGTAAGGAAAGGAAGGAAGGAGGGAAGGAAGGACGGACGAAAGAAGGAAGGAAGGAAGGGAGGGAGGAACAGTCAAAACAGACGGGGGTCAATTTGACCCGTGAGGACGACACGTAGCTTAAAGCAAAAAACTAAATGTAAAAGGTTTCTGTCATTTCTCAGGAATGTCAGGATCACTTTCTAATAAGGCAACCTTTCCACACACACACACACACACACACACACACACACACACACACACACACACACACACACACACACACACACACACACACACACACACACACACACACACACACACACACGTACTTCCTGCCTCCTAAAGGACACGCAGCAACACTGTGCTCATTTTAAAAAGGTCTTCTTTATACATGAAGGAAAATAAAATGTTTAACCCTCATGTTGTCCTCGAGTCAAGGGAGGAAGACGGAAGGAAGGAAGGAAGGGAGGGAGGAAGGGAGGAAGAAGGGAGGGAGGGAGGAAGAAAAGGAGGGAAGGAAGGGAGGAAGGAAATAAGGAGGGAGGAAGGAAGGAAAAGAAGAAAGAAGGAAAGGAAGGGAGGGAGGGAAGAAGAAGGAAGGAAGAAGGAAGGAAAGGAGAGAAGGGAGGGAGGAAGGAGGAAGGAAGAAGGAAGGAAAGGAGGAAAGGGAGGTAGGAAGGAAGGAAAAGAAGGAAAGGAAGGGAGGAAGGAAAGGAGGAAGGGAGGGAGAAGGAAAGGATATTAATAAATATCCTTTCCTAAGTATTAATAAAGTTACCTTGAACCTTGAAGGAAGAAGGAAGGAAGGATGGAGGGAGGAAGGAAGGAAGGGAGGGAGGGAGGGAGGAAGGAAGGAAGGACGTTAGGAGGGAGGGAGAAAGGAAGGACAGAAGGATGGAAGAAAGGGGAAGGAGAAAGGACAGACGGGGTCAATTTGACCCGGGAAGACGACACAAATGTTAAGCCCAAATTGGCGGCTCTCCATTAGGAGCAGAGAGGTTGCCAGGTTGGTGTTCATCCTCCTCCTGCAGACTAACCCTTTAATGATTGACCTCTGACCTCTGACCTCTGACCTCACGCTGCAGAGCTGAGCTGCAACACAAGGATTTTATAATATCGATTCATCTGCACCTCATTTCCTTCATGAATCGTTTAGTCTATAAAATGCTGATCATGAGCATGAGATGATGTTTTCTAATGTCTTGTTTTAAATATATTCAGTTTACTGTCATAGAAGACAAACCAGTTAATTTATTTATTTATTTATATTCCTAAATGAAAATGACAAACAGGTTTTCAATAATCAAATGAACGGTCCATCCATCGACTAATTGATTAATTAACTCATCATTTCAGCTCTACTGAAGCAAAATCCATTCATCCATCATTTACTGTATATTAACCTTCCTGTCGTCCTCCCGGGTCAAATTGACCCCGTCTCCTTTTGACTGTTCCTTCCTTCTTTCCTTCCTTCCTTCCTTCCTTCCTCCCTCTTTCTTTAATTTTTCATTCTTCATTCTTTCCCTCCTTACTCCTTTCCTTCCTCCCTCCCTCCTTATTCCTTTCCTTCCTCCCTTACTCCTTTCCTTCCTCCCTTCATTCCTCCCTCCTTCCTTACTCCTTTCCTCTCTTCCTCCTTTCCTTACTCCCTTCCGTCCTTCCTCCTTTCCTTCCTTCCTCCCTCCTTACTCCTTTCCTTCCTCCCTCCTTACTCCTTTCCTTCCTTCCTTCCATCCACCCTCCTTCCTCCCTTCCTTCTTCCCTCCTTTTCTTCCTTCTTTCTTACTTTTCTTCCTCCCTCCCTTCCTTCCTTCCTTCCTTCCAACAGGAGGGTTAAGGATTTTATAACATAATAAATACAGATTACATATTAACTGAACCTTTTATATGTATTAATAACTTTTTATTCATGTACTTTATCTCCTCCCAAAAACAACTAACACACCTTCCAACACCTCAAAGTAAGTTTAATCACTACTGGAAACTAAATATAACTGAATACATTAAAATGAAACAGGTGAAACGTAGTCTGAGCTGCTCTCTCAGAGTCACAGCATCCTTCCTTACTCCTTTCCTTCCTTCCTCCCTCCCTCCCGACTCCTTTCCTTCCATCCTTCCTTACTCCCTTTCTCCCTCCTTCCTTCCTCCTTTCCTTCCTCCCTTAATTCCTTTCTTACTCCCTCCCTCCTTACTCCTTTCTTTCCTTCCTTCCTCCCTCTCTCCTTACCTCCCTCCCTCCTTACTTTCCTCCCTTCCTTCCGTTTAATCACTACTGGAAATAATAATATAACCAAATACATTAAAATGAAACAGGTGGAACTCAGTCTGAGCTGCTCTCTCAGACTCACAGCAGATATTTTTGACTCCTTAAAACAGTAAAAACCAAAAAGGTGGAACAAATAAAGTTAACGATGGCTCCTCCACCAATTACTGCAACGCAAAGCAGCAGCTGATGATGATGTCATTAGTTACACCTGTCTGTTTTTGGACAAGTCAAGATGTTTTGCTGTGAAGATTATGTATCTAATTTAATTTAATGTTTCATATGTGCTTCACAGTTTGGACACTTCTGGTTTAACAGCGAGGCTCACAAAGCTTTTTTTTCTTTTTTTCTTTTTTTTAGAGTTTTTATGGCACTCTGGGTTTTTTTTTGGATGAGACAGACAGGAAATTAGTACAGAGAGAGAGAGAAAGAGAGAGAGAGAGAGAGAGAGAGAGAGAGAGAGAGAGAGAGAGAGAGAGGGAGACAGAGATGGGTAGCTATGACTTGCAATAAAGGTCAGTAGCTGGATTGAAACCATACAGTAGGCTATGGGGCGTTATGGTTATGGCGCATGCGCAGTAACCGTTCTCGCCATCCTTAATCATAATCATTTGACCACTGGCGCCTTTTCACAACCTGGCAACCCAAAAGCTCCTCATGAACAGCTTAGGTTATATTTAATCTATAAAGTAAAGAGCTTTATCAACAACTAGCCTACAATTAAGTGACTTGTTACATTTTTAGAAAGTGAAACCAGAAAGACTCGATTAACCCAGCATGACTACAAGTTCATAGAGATAACACTGATCCAGACTGAAACCATAAAAGTCCGACCAGGATCAGGACCAGGATCAGGTGTTGTTGCATAAACTCACTTTTAAGCCTCGTGAAGAAGTCCGTGTAGAAACGAGTGTTACAGTATATAATGTCTAAAGGCTGGTGGAGAAAAGTAATACAAGGTTGAAGCTTACCTTTGGACGTCCTCCTCGGATCCTGTGCAGTCAGACTGTTATTATTCCTTCACCTGTTCTGTTTCTGTCCTCTTTCTCTTTCTCTCTCTTTTATTTCTCTCTTTTATTTCTCCTGGTTGTTATTTGTTCCTTAACGTCGCTCCATGCCTCCGACTCTCCGGGCGCACCGTGGCCGGCCGGTGGA
Organism: Scomber japonicus; assembly: GCF_027409825.1. Classification (NCBI taxonomy): domain Eukaryota; kingdom Metazoa; phylum Chordata; class Actinopteri; order Scombriformes; family Scombridae; genus Scomber; species Scomber japonicus. The sequence goes on from NC_070578.1 coordinate 38,997,040, forward strand.
GCAGCGCTGCCGGGGGGAAAAACTTCAACCCTCACCCCCTCTGAAAAGTGCGGATGTACGGACCGAGAGAAGCGCGTGATGATGGGCAGGAGGGTTAGGTTGGGGTGGGGAGGAAAAGAGGAGGAGAGGAAGAGTAGAAGAGGAGGAGATCCAGCCTTTTCTTTTTTAAAACAACCTGATATCTCCCGGAGAGAAACCCGACTGCTGCCACGCTGAAATTCAATATGAGGCGACAGACTGATACTGAGCGCGAGCGCACCTCCTCTGCCTGATCCAGAGGAGCGCGCGGGAGGGGGGGTGGCAACGAGAGAGGGAGGGAAGGAGGGAAGGAGGGAGGGGAGGAGAGGGGGGCGTTTATTATAAGGATACCAGGCAAGCACCTTCTGATAAGACAGGTGGATGTGCGCGTGTGGATGTGCGCGTGTGGATGGCCAGAGCAGGAATCTACCTGAAGGCGCTCAAGCAGTAGATTTTAAAATGTGATCTCACTGTCGACACACAGCTCATTCATTATCAGCTGAGATGGTTATAAATAGCAAGAATACAGTGAAGCCGGCTGCAATTTAATAAAGTATCTTCAT
>NC_070578.1:39001459-39038959 GCF_027409825.1 Scomber japonicus
CCTCCCTCCTTTCTTACTCCATTCCTTCCTTCCTTCCTTCCTTCCTTCCAACAGGAGGGTTAAGGATTTTATTCAGATTACATATTAACTGAACCTTTTATATGTATTAATAACTTTTTATTCATGTACTTTTTATCTCCTCCCAAAAACAACTAACACACCTTCCAACACCTCAAATTAAGTTTAATCACTACTGGAAACTAAATATAACTGAATATGTTAAAATGAAACAGGTGGAACTTGGTCTGAGCTGCACTCTCAGACTCACATTCAGATATTTTTGACTCCTTAAAACAGTAAAAACCAAAAAGTGGAACAAATAAAGTTAACGATGGCTCCTCCACCAATTACTGCAACGCAAAGCAGCAGCTGATGATGATGTCATCAGTTACACCTGTCTGTTTTGGACAAGTCAAGAAGATGTTTTGCTGTGAAGATTATGTATCTAATTTAATTTAATGTTTCATATGTGCTTCACAGTTTGGACACTTCTGGTTTAACAGTGAGGCTCACAAAGCTTTTTTTCTTTTTTTTAGAGTTTTTATGGCACTCTGGGGTTTTTTTTTGGATGAGACAGACAGGAAATTAGTACAGAGAGAGAGATAGAGAGAGAGGGAGAGAGAGAGAGAGAGAGAGAGAGAGAGAGAGAGAGAGAGAGAGAGAGAGAGAGAGATGGGTAGCTATGACTTGCAATAAAGGTCAGTAGCTGGATTGAAACCATACAGTAGGCTATGGGGCGTTATGGTTATGGCGCATGCGCAGTAACCGTTCTCGCCATCCTTAAATCATACTCATTTGACCACTGGCGCCTTTTCACAACCTGGCAACCCAAAAGCTCCTCATGAACAGCTTAGGTTATATTTAATCTATAACGTAAAGAGCTTTGTCAACAACTAGCCTACAATTAAGTGACTTGTTACATTTTTAGAAAGTGAAACCAGAAAGACTCGATGAACCCAACATGACTACAAGTTCATAGAGATAACACTGATCCAGGTCTGAACCATAAAAGTCCGATCAGGATCAGGACCAGGATCAGGTGTTGTTGCATAAACTCACTTTTAAGCCTCGTGAAGAAGTCCGTGTATAAACGAGGGTTACAGTATGATGTGTAAAGGCTGCTGGAGAAAAGTAATACAAGGTTGAAGCTTACCTTTGGACGTCCTCCTCGGATCCTGTGCAGTCAGACTGTTATTATTCCTTCACCTGTTCTGTTTCTGTCCTCTTTCTCTTTCTCTCTCTTTTATTTCTCCTGGTTGTTATTTGTTCCTTAACGTCGCTCCATGCCTCCGACTCTCCGGGCGCACCGTGGCCGGCCGGTGGAGCAGCGCTGCCGGGGGGAAAAACTTCAACCCTCACCCCCTCTGAAAAGTGCGGATGTACGGACCGAGAGAAGCGCGTGATGATGGGCAGGAGGGTTAGGTTGGGGTGGGGAGGAAAAGAGGAGGAGAGGAGGAGTAGAAGAGGAGGAGATCCAGCCTTTTCTTTTTTAAAACAACCTGATATCTCCCGGAGAGAAACCCGACTGCTGCCACGCTGAAATTCAATATGAGGCGACAGACTGATACTGAGCGCGAGCGCACCTCCTCTGCCTGATCCAGAGGAGCGCGCGGGAGGGGGGTGGCAACGAGAGAGGGAGGGAAGGGAGGAGAGGAGGGAGGGAGGGAGGGAGGGAGGGAGGGGAGGAGAGGGGGGCGTTTATTATAAGGATACCAGGCAAGCACCTTCCGATAAGACAGGTGGATGTGCGCGTGTGGATGTGCGCGTGTGGATGGCCAGAGCAGGAATCTACCTGAAGGCGCTCAAGCAGTAGATTTTAAAATGGGATCTCACTGTCGACACACAGCTCATTCATTATCAGCTGAGATGGTTATAAATAGCAAGAATACAGTGAAGCCGGCTGCAATTTAATAAAGTAGCTTCATTTCCATCTGTAACCGGATGTAGCGTGACGTAATATAAGGTATGAAATCCAAGTCAACTCCAGGAGGATTAAATATTGTCAGGCAGGTGTCTGAACTTAAGCGTCATTAAATATTGATGATTAAAAAATAATAATAAACTGAGAGTCTCTTAAGGAGGAAGGAGGGAGGAAGGATGGAAGGAAGGAAAGGAGGGAGGGAAGGAAGGAATGAAGGAAGGAAGGAGGGGAGGAAGGGAGTAAGGAAGGATGGAAGGGAGGCAGGGAGGGAGGAAGAAGGAAGGAAGAACGGAAGGAATGAAGGAAGGAAGGAAGGAATGAAGGATGGAAGGATGGAAGGATGGAAGGGAGGAAGAAGGAAGGAAAGGAGGAAGGAAGGGAGGAAGGAAATAAGGAATGAATGAAGGAAGGAGGGAGGGAGGGAGGGGAGGAAGGAAGGAAGGAAGGAGGGAGGGAGGGAAGGAATGAAGGAAGGAAGGAAGGAATGAAGGACAGAAGGAAGGAAGGAAGGAACAGTCAAAACGGAGTATTTTATATTCTATACTGTGAAAAACACAAAGGATAAATTAAATAGAACAAAATATCCAATGAAGCTACTCAGGCTGGGCAAAATACCTAAAGTCAATAATCACAACATTAAAAGGAGCACTACATCAATTTTCACTCCTATTATGTTAGGAGACTTGCAAAAGATAAATTAATTAATTAATTATACAAATTAAAGCAGCAGAGGTTGAGATATCTTGACTTTAATCCTGCATTAGCTATCACATTAGTTATTAATACAACACTGACATATCAGCACGTTTTAAGTTGACGGCAGAGTCAGCTGAAGCCCCGCCCCCTACCAAGTGTCACCTGTCAATCAAAGTCACCACCTCTACCAGAAACCATAGACTGTATAAAAGAAATGGACGTTAACATCCGTGACGTCACCCATTGGTTTGTGGACTGCTGCTCGGAAGCCAATAGTTTCTAATCTAGGCAGCGCCATCTTGAAAATTGAAGGTGCATGCTGGGAAAAATAAAAACACCAATTCTACTTATATGGGCATGAGGCGGGGCCATGGGCGGAGCGGGGAGGCTGCGATTGGTTGCGAGGGCTGGGTCTGGAGGACATTGGTCAATCAACCTGTCAATCAGGACGTAGCCACGCCCTAATGCATACCCTGCTTTATCGTCACATATAAAATCAGGGAGGCCAAAATGTCCCAAATGAACATCATACTGCATTGAAGAAGGCTTTAAACTAGCGATTGAGACCATAAACACATTTTGAAAACGTTTACTGAGGTTAGAAATCAAGTGAGAAGTTGGTGAATTCTCCATTGACTTGTATAGAGACGGTCGCCCCCTGGTGGCCTTTTGATAGAATGCAGTTCTAAGTTACTTCCTGGTTGGATTCATTTCAGAGGACCAGAACTCCCCGCCTGGTTTTAAGTTGATATGTTGAACATGTTAATTCAGTCTAATGCTTTTATTGTCTCTGCACTGCAGAACAACATCATGATGTATCCCCAGTGACAGGCAATATACATAAAATAATATAATAAGACTCATAAAAGACATGGATTAAAAAAAGAGAAAATAAAAACTAACAGCTGCTTATTTCCACATCCAGCAGTTACATCATCATCACTCAGTTGGCAGTTATGATAATCAAGTAATAGTTTTAGTTATTTAGAATTTGGGTTTTAGGTTCTCGGTCAGACAAACCAAAGACATTTAACCCTCCTGTTGTCCTCGAGTCAAGGGAGGGAGGGAGGGAGGGAGGGAGGAAGGAAGGAAGGGAGGAAGGGAGAGAGTGAGGGAGAGAGGAAGGAAGATGGAAGGAAAGGAGGGAAGCAAGGAAGCAAGGGAGGGTGGGAGGAAGAAGGAAGGAAGGAAGGAAGGAGTAAGGAGAGAGGAAGGAACGAAGGAAGGAAAGGAGTAAGGAAAGATGGAAGGAAGTGAGCAAAAAGAAGTATGGAAGGAGGAGGGAGCAAAGAAATAGGGAAAGAAGGAAGGAAAAATTAAACAAAGAGGAAGAAAGGAAGAAAGAAAGAAAGGAGTTTCTAAAGAACATCTTACAGCAGGAGAATAAACTTTAACTGTGTAACATCAACACCGTTTATTGTATTAATGTATTAGTCAAATACCACCAGTGACTCCTGTGAATCTTATTTGATGACATCATCGTGATACATAACGATCCCTTTGATAGACGAACATGAATATGAAACTAATGTCCAGCCTGAAAGGACAGTAAAGTTTTCTGTTTCTACAAAGACGATCTAAATGTGACGAGGCTTCTCTTCCACTGATGGGATGAAACTAAAATCTCATCTTCATCATCTTCATCTCATTTGAGCTGAATATCAACCAGCATGATTCCTCTTATCTTCATTTCCTTCCCTCCTTCCTCCCTCCCTCCCTCCTTCTCTCTTCCTTTACTTCTCATCTTCATCTGATTAGAGGAGAATATCAACCAGCATGATTCCTCTTATCTTCATTTCACTGTTCAGAGAGAAGACGGAGGTTCAAGGGAGGGAAAATAAAACAAGGAAGAATACGATACGAAGAAATGAGTCAATGTTGATCCTCAAAGAAAGATCCCTCCCTCCCTTCCTTCCGTCTGTCCTTCCTCCCTCCCTCCCTTCCTTCCGTCTGTCCTTCCTCCCTCCCTCCCTCCCTTCCTTCCTCTCTTCCTCCCTTCCTTCCGTCTGTCCTTCCTCCCTCCCTCCTTCTCTCTTCATTTCCTTCCTTCCTTCCTTCCTCCCTCCCTCTTTCTCTCTTCCTTCCCTTCCCTCCTTCCTCCCTCCCTCCCTCCCTCCCTTCCTTCCGTCTGTCCTTCCTCCCTCCCTCCCTTCCTTCCATCTGTCCTTCCTCCCTCCCTCCTTCTCTCTTCCTTTCCTTCCCTCCTCCCTCCTTCCCTTCCTTTCATCAGTCTTGAATCTTATCTTGATTTCACAGTTCAGAGAGAAGACGGAGGTTCAAGGGAGGAAAAATAAAACAACTAAGAATACGATAGGAAGAAATGAGTCCATGTTGAAAGTGACCAACGTTAACAGATTGATATTTGTGCCTGTGTGTGTGTGTGTGTGTGTGTGTGTGTGTGTGTGTGTGTGTGTGTGTGTGTGTGTGTGTGTGTGTGTGTGTGTGTGCCTGTGTGTGCCTGTGTGTGTGTGTGTGTGTGTGTGTGTGTGTGTGTGTGTGTGTGAGGTTATTACTGTAACGCAGCGTCAGCTGACCTGAGATCAGATATATGAGACTGATTCATCCTCCTAACCTTTCACAACATTGTCTGTCTGGCTTCTCCCCTCCTCCCTCTCCCTCTCTCTCTCCCCTCCTATTCCCTCTTCCCTCCTCTCTCTGTCTCTCTCTCTCTCCTCTTCCTCTTGCCCTCCTCTCCCCTCTCCTCTCTCTCTCCTCTTTCTCCTCTCTCTCTACTCTCCCTCTCTCCTCTTTCTCCTCTCTCCTCTTTCTCCTCTCTCTCTCTCTCTCTCTCTCCTCTTCCTCTGTCTCTCTTCTCTTTCTCTTTCTTTCTCTCTCCTCTGTCTCTCCTCTCTCCCCTCTTTCTCTCCTCTCTTTCTCTCTCTCCTTTCTCCCTCTCTCCTCTCCTCTCTCTCTCCCTCTCCCCTCTTTCTCTGTCTCTCTCCTCTTTCTACTCTTTTTCTTTCTCCTCTCTCTCTCTCCTCTCCTCTCTCCCCTCTCTCACCTTCACTTCCTCTAGCTGTCTGTGTGTGTGTGTGTGTGTGTGTGTGTGTGTGTGTGTGTGTGTGTGTGTGTGTCCCGGAAATATTGGAGACGAGCGTACCCCCTGCAACTAAATGGTCATTACCATGACAACCAGCCCATAAACTGGAATGGGATGATGTGGATCATGGCAACAGTGGCAGACAGCCAGGACAACAGCCCGGCTCTACCCCAGGGGCAAGATCGCATGTGAACTCCAGGGTCTGATACCAGTGTGTGTGTGTGTGTGTGTGTGTGTGTGTGTGTGTGTGTGTGTGTGTGTGTAGGCTGATCTTTATTTCAGCTCATATCCTGTGACGTCATCTGAAAAATGTCTCAAAAAGTGCAAGAATCAGAGAATAAGCTGCATCATTTTCGTCTCCATGGTAAATATTTAAACTTTGTGGAGACTGCTGGGATCAGAAGTGTGTGTGTGTGTGTGTGTGTGTGTGTGTGTGTGTGTGTGTGTGTGTGTGTGTGTGTGTGTGTGTAAACTTTGTGGTGACTGCTGAGATCAGAAGTGTGTGTTTGTGGTTTAGGAGAAGGATCCGGAGCCACCTGTCCAGTCTTCCTCTCTCCAGATCTGCCTGAACATCCTGTCTCATTCAAAGCATCGTCGTGACAACAGTAGCTACGTTTAACCTTCCTGTCCTTCGTCCTCCCGGGTCAAATTGACCCCGTCTGTTTTGACTGTTCCTTCCTTCCTTCCTTCCTTCCTTGACTCGAGGACAACCTTTGTGTCGTCCTCCTGTCTGTTTTGACCTCCTCCTTTCCTCTGTCCTTCTTTCCTCTCTTCCTCTTTTCCTTTCTCCCTCCCTCCTTCCTTCTTTCCTCTGTCCTTCTTTCCTTCCTTCCTCTTTTCCTCTCTCTCTCCGTCCCTACTACCTCCTCCCTCCCTCCTACCTTCCTCCCTTCCTTCTTTCCTTCCTTCCTCCCTTCCTCTTTTCCTTTCTCCCTCCCTTCCTTCTTTCCTCTGTCCTTACTTCCTTCCTTCTTCTCTTCCTCTTTTCCTTTCTCCCTTCCTCCCTCCCTCCCTTCTTTCCTCTGTCCTTCTTTCCTTCCTTCCTCTTTTCCTCTCTCTCTCCGTCCCTACTACCTCCTCCCTCCTTCCCTTCCTTCTTTCCTTCCTTTCTCCCTCCTACCTTCCTCCCTTCCTTCTTTCCTCTGTCCTTATTTCCTTCCTTCTTCTCTTCCTCTTTTCCTTTCTCCCTCCGTCCTACCTTCCTCCCTTCCTTCTTTCCTTCCTTCCTCCCTGCCTCTTTTCCTTTCTCCCTCCCTCCTTCCTTGTTTCCTCCCTCCCTCCTACCTTCCTCCTTTCCTCTGTCCCGCTTTCCTTCCTTCCTCTTTTCCTCTCTCTCCGTCCCTCCTACCTTGTTTCCTCCCTCCCTCCTCTTTTCCTTTCTCCCTCCCTCCTTCCTTGTGTCCTCCCTCCCTCCTTCCTCTTTTCCTTTCTCCCTCTCTCCTTCCTTGTGTCCTCCCTCCCTCCTCCTTTTCTTCATTCTTCCTTCCTTCCTCCTTTCCTTCCTTCTTCCTTCCTTCCTTCCTCCTTTCCTTCCTTCTTCCTTCCTTCCTTCCTCTTTTCTTTCCTTCTTCCCTCCCTCCTTCCCTTCTTCCTCCCGTCCTCTCCGCTTCCTCCCTTCCTTCCTTGACTCGAGGACAACAGGAGGGTTAAAGGAATACTTTGACATTTCGGGCTTATTTGCTTTCTTGCTGAGACTTAGAGGGAAAGATTGATACCACACTCTCATGTCTCTGTGTTAAGTATTCAAGTTTATTTATAGAGCACATTAAAAGACAACCGGCGCTGACCAACCTGCTCTACAAATTACAGTGAGAGGCACAACAGCAGAGACTGAAATGACATCGGTAGTAGAAGAAGGCTCAAATGAAGAGAAAAAGGCAATGATGAAATACAAGGCAATATCAAAATATGTGCACACGAGAGAAAACAGAGTGACACTGTACAATAAATATATAGATAAATAAAACACTAATCATTCTCAAACAATTAAAAGAGTACCCAAAGGCCACTGAAAACATGAAAGTCTTGAATTTGGTCTAAAAAGTGTCAGTGGAAGAGGGAACACTTGAAAGCAGAAGATGATTTCAAAGGGACGATCTTCCCTCTTCCACTAGTCTCCATCGTGGAACGGTTAATAACAATGTTTCTGAGGGTCTAAGAGGAGTTGGAGTATGACACATGTATGACTTTAAAGTCTGCGTAAAGTAAGAATAAATATGTGTTCTGAGTTTGACATACCACAGAAAAGGGTGTTGTTAACCACCCTGCCAAATTTGAATGATTAAAAAAAATCACCAAATATATGAAATTAGGCTTCAAAGTTGTGTAAAAATCAGCCTCTTTCTCTGCTCCCAAACGCTGAAGCCCCGCCCCCTACCAAGTGTCAGCTGTCAATCAAAGGCACCACCTCTACCAGAAACATGGACACTACATCTGAGAGCTTTTTGCTGCTAACTCAGCTGCTAGCTCGGCGGCTAACTCAGCGGCTAATTCGGCTGCTAGCTTGGCTGCTAACTCGGCGGCTAACTCAGCGGCTAGTTTGGCGGCTAACTCGGCTGCTAGCTCGGCTGCTAACTCTGCTGTTAGCTCAGCGGCTAACTCAGCTAACTGGCTAACTGTAGACTGTAGTAGTAGTAGTGTGTGCTGAATGTATTTCTACCTCTACAGCAGCAGGGGCGGGTTTATGCTAATCACTAAATCCTGAACACAGAAATGTTGAAACACAGTTTGTGAAGCCTAGCTCCACAATTCAAATCTAAACGGTTGAAATGCTTTTTACACATTTTTTATAAATACATTTATGACCTATTTAATGTGTTTAGAAGAAAAAGTCTGAATTCACTTTACACTGTCTTTAAAAACAAATTCAGTCCAGTAGTGTAGTGATGTAGTACTGGTTCTAGTCCTAGCTTTGAGGAAAGAGAGGAAAGACTTCTCAATGGTCCTCAGCTGTAAGTATCAACCTTTCACTTCACACTTCATTAGTTCATCCTCAGCTCCTCCAGTCTGCATGTCGGTCCGTCCTGGGCAAGATACTGAACCCCAAATTGCTCCCAATGACTTTGCCAACAGTGTATGAATGTGTGTGTGAATGTTAGCTTCCCTGATGAGCAGGTTGGCACTCTGCATGGTAGCACCTGGCATTAGTAGCTAGTAATAATAATAAATGCTTTATTTTTGGATCGGGACAACGCAGAAGAATACAGTGAAGCCGGCTGCAATTTAATAAAGTATCTTCATTTCCATCTGTAACCGGATGTAGCCTGACATAAGGTATGAAATCCAAGTCAACTCCAGGAGGATTAAATATTTTCAGGCAGGTGTCTTAACTTAAGCTTCATCAAACATTGATGATTAAAAAATAAATAAAAAAGGATGAATTAGCAAGGAAAGGAGGGAAGGAAGGAAGGGAGGAGGGAAGGAAGGAAGGAAGGGAAGAGGGAAGGAAGGTAGGAAGGGAGGTAGGAGGAAAGAAAGAGAAAAGGAGGGAGGGACGGAAGAAAGGAAGAGAGAAGGAGAGAGAGAAAGAGGGAGGGAGGAAAGGAAGGAGGGAAGGAAGCCGGGAGGAAAGAAAGAGAGAAGGAGAGAGAGAAGGAGGGAGGGAAGGAAGGGAAGAAAGAAGGAAGGAAGGGAGGGAGGGAAGGAAGGAAGGAAGGAAATGAGGGAGGGAGGAAAGGAAGGAGGGAAGGAAGGAGGGAGGGAAGGGAGGAGGGAAGGAAGGAAGGAAGGAAGGAAGGAAGGAAGGACGGAAGGGAGGGAGGGAAGGAAGGAAGGAAATGAGGGAGAGAGGAAGGAAGGCGGGAGGAAAGAAAGAGAGAAGGAAGGGAGGAAAGAAGGAAGGAAAGAAGGAAAGAAGGGAGGAAGGAAGGAAGGAAGGAAGAAAGGAAGGAAGGAACAGTCAAAACAGACCAGGAGGCAGGTGTATTAACTTAAGCTTCATCAAACATTGACGATTAACAAAAAATGAACATCGATATTAAAACATCTCTGTAAACATGCCGGATTATAGCAAAACTGCTAATTTACATCCATGCGTCCCTAATTTATAAATAGAAAAAATATAAATAGAAGAGACAACACACACATCACAATACATTATACAATCAGAAGGACACCAGACAGGATTTAACCCATGCGGGGAGTTCCGGTCCTCTGAAATGAGGCCAACCAGGAAGTAACTTAGAGCTGCATTCTATCAAAAGGCCACCAGGGGGCGACCGTCTCTATACAAGTCAATGGAGAATTCACCAACTTCTCACTTGATTTCTAACCTCAGTAAACGTTTTCAAAATGTGTTTATGGTCTCAATCGCTAGTTTAAAGCCTTCTTCAATGCAGTATGATGTTCATTTGGGACATTTTGGCCTCCCTGATTTTATATGTGACGATAAAGCAGGGTATGCATTAGGGCGTGGCTACGTCCTGATTGACAGGTTGATTGACCGATGTTCTCGAGATCCAGCCCTCGCAACCATAGCAACCTCCCTGCTCCGCCCATGGCTCCACCTCATGCCCATATTAGTGGAATCCGTGTTTTTATTTTTCACAGCATGCACAAAAAATAAATGATTAACATGTTTTTAAACTGAATTCATGAACTCAATTGTTGATAATCGTTGGTCATTTTAAAATATTTTTGAATTGATGCTATTTTTAAAATATATATATCCTTAAAAATCTCATGTACCCCCTGGAGTGCCTTCAAGTACCCCCAGGGGTAATAGCACCCCCATTTAAGAACCACTGGATTAGTAGTTCGATTCTCAGCGTCTCCAGTCCACACGACAATGGGCAAAACAGTTAACCCCAAATTTCTCCTGATGGCTGTACAAACTGTATGAATGTGAGCTTCCCTGCTGAGTAGGTGGGCGCCCTGTGGCTCCTGTCATCAGTGTGTGGATGGGTGAATGTGACATGTGGGGTAAAAGTGCTTTGAGTGGTCATAAAGACTAGAAAGGTGCTATACAAGTTGAGTCCATTCACTATTGACCAGGATACAATAAGGACAATGTTTCCTCCTGCTTCCTGTCTCTATGCTGAGCCAGGCTGGTTCTAACTTTATATTCAGGGTCTAGAGATGGAAGTGGGAAGCTCTTCTTTTCTAACTGGTGACTTAAAGCACCAGTCAAAGCTTTTGGACAGGTGTGACTGGTGTGACTGGTGCTGTGTTTCACAAAAAATCCCAATTAGTTCATCAAAAAGGAAAAAGTGAACTCTGAAGAAATCTAATTTGTTCAGTAGATCATCCTTCCTTCCTTTCTTTCTTACATCTGTCCTTCCTTCCTTCCTTTCCTTCTTTCCTCGCTCCCTCCTACCTTACTCCTTTCCTTCTTCCCTCCCTCCCTTCCTCCTCCCTTCCTCCAGCAGTAGTATGATACCTGCTCCCTCCGCTCCACTGAAGCGTGTTTCCCTGTCTTCTCTCCCAGATGCAGCTCACTGACTCGGCCAGGTGGAGCGCTGCCAGTGAAAGCTTCCTGTCAGCTCTCCATGGCACATCTTCTGACAACTCTGAGCTGGCCGCTGCTGGGGGGGGGGGGCAGGGGAGGGGGGGGGCTGCAGATGTAAAGGGAGCTGAGCTAGAACTTGGGTTTATACTTTCAACCTTTTGTCTTTTGTCATATTTCCACAACTGACTTTAAAAACTATTACATTATTTTATTTATCTACATCTCTCCACCATAAATCTTTTATAATGTTTAACCTTCCTGTCAAATTGACCCCGTCTGTTTTGACTGTTGCTTCCTTCCTTCTTTCCTTTCATCCTTCCTTCTTCCATCCCTCCTTTCCTTCTTTCCTCCCTTCCTTCCTCCCTCCTTTCCTTCCTTCCTTCTTCCTCCATTCCATCCCTCCTTTCCTTCTTTCTTTCCTCCCTCCCTTCATTCCTTCTTCCTCCGTCCCTTCCTTCCTTCTTCCTCCGTCCCTTCCTTCCTTCTTCCCGCCCTCCATTCCTTCCTTCTTCCTCCATTCCATCCTTCCTTCCTTCTTTCCTCTCATCCTTCCTTCTTTCCTCTCATCCTTCCTCCTTCCATCCCTACCTTCCTCCCGCCCTCCCTTCCCTCCTTCCTCCTTTCCTTCCTTCTTCCTCCGTTCCTTCTTCCTTCCTTCCACCTCCGTTCCTTCCTTCCTTCCCTCCTTCTTCCCTCCCTTCCTTCCTTCTACCTCCGTTCCATCCTTCCTTCCTCCCTTCTTCCCTCTCCCTCCCTCCCTTCTACATTCCTCCTTTCCTTCCTTCTTCCTCCGATCCTTCTTCCTTCCACCTCCGTTCCTTATTTCCTTCCTTCTTCCCTCCCTTCCTTCCTTCTACCTCCGTTCCATCCTTCTTTCTTCCCTCCCTTCCTTCCTTCTCCTTTCCAGATAGTGAATGTTGTACATCATGACAGATATATATAAAAAAAGAAAAGTGTCTCCCATAGCAACACTCGTCAAGCCAATTGTCATCTGCTAAATAACACATCCATTGGATCTGTGAAACAAAAGAGTCTCGTCTGAATGTTTCTATTGTTTAATCTTCATTTCAGATTTTAAAAGAGATGCATTCAGTTTGTGTGAAGAATATTCTGGAGGTTGATTTGATGCTAGGAAAGATTTTCCCTGGGGCTCTGATGCAGTGGTCTTATCATTCCTTCTTCCCTCTCATCCTTCCTTCCTTCCTTCTACCCTCCCTTCCTTCCTTCCTTCTACCTGTGTTCCATCCTTCCTTCTTTCTCCCTTCCTTCTTCCCTCTCATCCTTCCTTCTACCCTCCCTTCCTTCTTCCCTCTCTTCCTTCCTTCCTTCCACCTCCGTTCTGTCCTTCCTTCTTCCTCCTTCCCTCCCTTCCTTCCTTCTACCTCCGTTCGATCCTTCCTTCTTCCTCCCTTCCTCCTTCTACCTCCGTTCCATCCTTCCTTCTTCCTCCCTTCCTTCTACCCTCCCTTCCATCCTTCCTTCTTCCCTCTCATCCTTCCTTCTTCCCTTCCTTCCTTCCTTCTTCCCTCCCTTCCTTCCTTCCTTCTACCTCTGTTCCATCCTTCCTTCTTCCTTCCTTGTACCTCTGATCCATCCTTCCTTCCTCCCTTCCTTCTTCCCTCCCTTCCTTCTACCCTCCCTTCCTTCCTTCTACCTCTGTTCCATCCTTCCTTCCTCCCTTCCTTCTTCCCTCTCATCCTTCCTTCTTCCTTCCCTCCCCTCCTTCTACCTCCGTTCCATCCTTCCCTTCTTCCCTCTCATCCTTCCTTCTTCCCTCCCTCCCTTCCTTCCTTCTACCTCCGTTCCATCCTTCCTTCTTCCTCCCTTCCTTCCTTCTACTGCTGTTCCATCCATTCTTCTTCCCTCTCATCCTTCATTCCTTCTTCCCTCCCTTCCTTCTTCCCTCCCTTCCTTGCTTCTACCTCCGTTCCATCCTTCCTTCTTCCTCCCTTCTGTCTTCCCTCCCTTCCTTCCTTCCTTCCTTCTACCTCCATTCCATCCTTCCTTCTTCCTCCCTTCCTTCTTCCCTCCTTTCCTTCCTTCTTTCTACCTCCATTCCATCCTTCCTTCTTCCCTCCCTTCCTTCCCTCCTTCCTTCTACCTCCATTCCATTCCATCCTTCCTTCTTCCCTCCCTTCCTTCCTTCCTTCTACCTCTGTTCCATCCTTCCTTCTTCCCTCTCATCCTTCCTTCTACACTCCCTTCCTTCCTTCTACCTCTGTTCCATCCTTCCTTCTTCCTCCCTACCTCTAGTTCCATCCTTCCTCCCTTCCTTCTTCCCTCCCTTCTTTCCTTCTACCTCTGTTCCATCCTTCCTTCCTCCCTTCCTTCTTCCCTCTCATCCTCCCTTCTTCCCTCCCTTCCTTCCTTGCTTCTACCTCCGTTCCATCCTTCCTTCTTCCTCCCTTCTGTCTTCCCTCCCTTCCTTCCTTCTGTCTTCCCTCCCTTCCTTCCCTCCTTCCTTCTACCTCCATTCCATTCCATCCTTCCTTCTTCCCTCCCTTCCTTCCTTCTACCTCTGTTCCATCCTTCCTTCCTTCTTCCCTCTCATCCTTACTTCTACACTCCCTTCCTTCCTTCCTTCCTTCCTTCTACCTCTGTTCCATCCTTCCTTCTTCCAAGTCATGTTTTCATTAAAAGCTCTGTCATAAAATAAAGAAAGTAAAGATTTATTTCTACAGTAAAAAAGAAAGTTTTTCTCATCCGTCCTTCTTCCCTCCCTTCCTTCCTTCTTCCCTCCCTCCCTTCCTTCCTTCTTTCTACCTCTGTTCCATCCTTCCTTCTTCCCTCTCATCCTTCCTTCTTCCCTCCCTTCCTTCCGTCTACCTCCGTTCCATCCTTCCTTCTACCTCTGTTCCATCCTTCCTCCTTTCCTTCTTCCCTCCCTTCCTTCTACCCTCCCTTCCTTCCTTCTACCTCTGTTCCATCCTTCTTCCCTCCCTTCCTTCTTCCCTTCCTTCCTTCTTCCCTCCCTTCCTTCCTTCTTCCCTCCTTTCCTTCCTTCTTTCTACCTCCATTCCATCCTTCCTTCTTCCCTCCCTTCCTTCCCTTCTTCCTTCTACCTCCATTCCATTCCATCCTTCCTTCTTCCCTCCCTTCCTTCCTTCCTTCTACCTCTGTTCCATCCTTCCTTCTTCCCTCTCATCCTTACTTCTACACTCCCTTCCTTCCTTCCTCCCTTCATTCTACCTCCGTTCCATCCTTCCTTCCTCCCTTCCTTCTACCTCCCTTCCTTCCTTCCTTCCTCCCAGTCATGTTTTCATTAAAAGCTCTATCATAAAATAAAGAAAGTAGAAAGTTTTTCTTAGTTAAAACCATAAAACACAGCAGGCACATAATAATACATAAAAATAATAAAAGGAAATGAAATTCTTGGTCAGCCAAGTTATTAATAAAGCATTTCCTGTTCCTGCTCTCCTCTCGAACATGAATAAAGAGCAAAAAAAAAAACAAGGACCAGTACAAAAAGCTTCAGTAGTTGAATGGAAAATCCTCCTTTTGAAGAGCTCTGGGCTTCACAGCAGCCTCGGGTTTATGCTATTGTGTTTTAAAATGTATTCAGCGCTTATTATTCTTAAGGGCAAGAAGGGTGGAAATGAAAGAAGGTTCCATCCTTCCTTCCTCCCTTCCTTCCCTCTTCCTCCCTTTCTTCTTCTCTCCCTCCCTTCCTTCCTTCTACCTCTGTTCCATCCTTCCTTCCTTCTACCTCTGTTCCATCCTTCCTTCCTTCCCTCCCTTCCTCCTTTCCTTCTACCTCTGTTCCATCCTTCCTTCCTCCCTTCTTTCTTCCCTCTCATCCTTCCTTCTTCCTCCCTTCCTTCCTTCCTTCTACCTCCGTTCCATCCTTCCTTCTTCCTCCCTCCCTTCTTCCCTCCCTCCCTTACTTCCTTCTACCTCCGTTCCATCCTTCCTTCTTCCTTCCTCCCTTCCTTCTTCCCTCTCATCCTTCCTTCTTCCCTCCCTTCCTTCCTTCCTTCCTTCCACCTCCGTTCCATCCTTAATTCTTCCTTCCTCCCTTCCTTCTTCCCTCTCATCCTTCCCTCTTCCTCCCCTTTCCTTCCTTCCTTCTACCTCTGTTCCATCCTTCCTTCTTCTTCCCTTCCTTCTTCCCTCTCATCCTTCCTTCTACCTCCTAACATCCTTCCTTCTTCCCTCCCTTCCAAAAAACCTCAGTAGTTGAATGGAAAATCCTCCTTTTGAAGAGCTCTGGGCTTCACAGCAGCCTCGGGTTTATGCTATTGTGTTTTAAAATGTATTCAGCGCTTATTATTCTTAAGGGCAAGAAGGGTGGAAATGAGAGATGTTCTTTTGTTGAACGTGACTATATCATCCTTGTATTATGGAGAAAGTCCTGAAGGGTAGTAAATAAGCAAGACTGAGCTCGCTGACTTAATCTGAGAGAGAAATACGGCAATTAACAGTCGGATCTCCACCCAGCGAGGCTCTGCCCTTCATTCTCTCTTTGAACCAGCTGATAACCCTTCTTCCCTCCCTTCCTTCCTTCTACCTCCGTTCCATCCTTCCTCTTTCCTCTCATCCTTCCTTCCTTCTACCTCCGTTCCATCCTTCCTTCCTTCCCTTCCTTCCTTCCTTCCTTCTACCTCTGTTCCATCCTTCCTTCCTTCCCTTCCTTCCTTCTACATCCGTTCCATCCTTCCTTCTTCCCTCCCTTCCTTCCTTCCTTCCTTCTACCTCTGTTCCATCCTTCCTTCCTTCCTTCCCTCTCATCCTTCCTTCTTCCCTCCCTTCCTTCCTTCCTTCCTTCTACCTCTGTTCCATCCTTCCTTCCTCCCTTCCTTCTCATCCTTCCTTCTTCCCTCCCTTCCTTCCTTCTACCTCCGTTCCATCCTTCCTTCTTCCCTCCATTCCTTCCTTCTACCTCTGTTTCATCCATCCATCTTCCTTCTCATCCTTCCTTCTTCCCTCCCTTCCTTCCTTCCTTCTACCTCTGTTCCATCCTTCCTTCCTTCCTTCCCTTCCTTCCTTCTACCTCCGTTCCATCCTTCCTTCTTCCCTCCCTTCCTTCCTTCCTTCTACCTCTTTTCCATCCTTCCTTCCTCCCTTCCTTCCTTCTACCTCTGTTCCATCCTTCCTTCCTCCTCCCTTCCTTCTTCCCTCCCTTCCCTTACCTGACTATATCATCCTTGTATTATAGAGAAAGTCCTGCAGGGTAGTAAATAAGCAAGACTGAGCTCGCTGACTTAATCTGAGAGAGAAATACGGCAATTAACAGTCGGATCTCCACCCAGCGAGGCTCTGCCCTTCATTCTCTCTTTGAACCAGCTGATAACCCTTCTTCCCTCCCTTCCTTCCTTCTACCTCCGTTCAATCCTTTCTTCCTTCCTTCCCTTCCTTCCTTCCTTCTACCTCCGTTCAATCCTTTCTTCCTTCCTTCCCTTCCTTCCTTCTTCCCTCCCTTCCTTCCTTCTACCTCTGCTCCATCCTTCCTTCCTTCTTCCCTCTCATCCTTCCTTCTTCCCTCCCTTCCTTCCTTCCTTCTACCTCCGTTCCATCCTTCCTCTTCCCTCTCATCCTTCCTTCTTTCTTCCCTCCCTTCCTTCCTTCTACCTCTGTTCCATCCTTCCTTCCTTCCTTCTACATCCGTTCCATCCTTCCTTCTTCCCTCCCTTCCTTCCTTCTACCTCCGTTCAATCCTTTCTTCCTTCCTTCCCTTCCTTCCTTCTTCCCTCCCTTCCTTCCTTCTACCTCTGTTCCATCCTTCCTTCCTTCTTCCCTCTCATCCTTCCTTCTTCCTTCTTCCCTCCCTTCCTTCCTTCCTTCTACCTCCGTTCCATCCTTCCTCTTCCCTCTCATCCTTCCTTCTTTCTTCCCTCCCTTCCTTCCTTCTACCTCTGTTCCATCCTTCCTTCCTTCCTTCTACATCCGTTCCATCCTTCCTTCTTCCCTCCCTTCCTTCCTTCCTTCCTTCTACCTCTGTTCCATCCTTCCTTCCTCCCTTCTACCTCTGTTCCATCCTTCCTTCCTCCCTTCCTTCTTCCCTCTCATCCTTCCCTCTTCCTCCCTTCCTTCTTCTCTCCCTTCCTTCCTTCCTTCTTCCTCCCTCCCTTCTTCCCTCTCATCCTTCCTTCTACCTCCTAACATCCTTCCTTCTTCCTCCCATCCTTCCTTCTACCTCCTAACATCCTTCCTTCTTCCTCCCATCCTTCCTTCTACCTCCTAACATCCTTCCTTCTTCCCTCCCTTCCAAAAAACCTCACTAGTTGAATGGAAAATCCTCCTTTTGAAGAGCTCTGGGCTTCACAGCAGCCTCGGGTTTATGCTATTGTGTTTTAAAATGTATTCAGCGCTTATTATTCTTAAGGGCAAGAAGGGTGGAAATGAGAGATGTTCTTTTGTTGAACGTGACTATATCATCCTTGTATTATGGAGAAAGTCCTGCAGGGTAGTAAATAAGCAAGACTGAGCTCGC
Source organism: Scomber japonicus (assembly GCF_027409825.1). Lineage (NCBI taxonomy): Eukaryota > Metazoa > Chordata > Actinopteri > Scombriformes > Scombridae > Scomber > Scomber japonicus. The sequence continues at coordinate 39,018,993 of NC_070578.1, forward strand.
TGACTTAATCTGAGGGAGAAATACGGCAATTAACAGTCGGATCTCCACCCAGCGAGGCTCTGCCCTTCATTCTCTCTTTGAACCAGCTGATAACCCTTCTTCCCTCCCTTCCTTCCTTCTACCTCCGTTCAATCCTTCCTTCCTTCCTTCCTTCCCTTCCTTCCTTCTTCCCTCCCTTCCTTCTACCTCTGTTCCATCCTTCGTTCCTTCCCTTCCTTCTTCCTTCTAACTCTGTTTCATCCTTCCTTCTTCCCTCTCATCCTTCCTTCTTCCCTCCCTTCCTTCCTTACTTCTACCTCCGTTCCATCCTTCCTTCTTCCTCCCTTCCTTCTTCCCTCCCTTCCTTCCTTCCTTCTACCTCTGTTCCATCCTTCCTTCCTCCCTTCCTTCTTCCCTCTTCCTTCATTCCTTCTTCTCTCCCTTCCTTCCTTCCTTCCTTCTACCTCCGTTCCATTCTTCCTCTTCCCTCTCATCCTTCCTTCCTTCTTCCCTCCCTTCCTTCCTTCTACCCTTGTCCATCCTTCCTTCTTCCTTCCTCCCTTACTTCCTTCTACCTCCGTTCCATCCTTCCTTCTTCCTTCCTCCCTTCCTTCTTCCCTCTCATCCTTCCTTCTTCCTCCCTTCCTTCTTCCCTCTCATCCTTCCTTCTTCCTCCCTTCCTTCTTCCCTCCCTCCCTTACTTCCTTCTACCTCTGTTCCATCCTTCCTTCCTCCCTTCCTTCTTCCCTCTCATCCTTCCCTCTTCCTTCCTTCCTTCTTCTCTCCCTTCCTTCCTTCCTTCTACCTCTGTTCCATCCTTCCTTCCTTCTACCTCTGTTCCATCCTTCCTTCTTCCTCCCTTCCTTCTTCCCTCCCTCCCTTCCTTACTTCCTTCTCGGCTTCACAGCAGCCTCGGGTTTATGCTATTGTGTTTTAAAATGTATTCAGCGCTTATTATTCTTAAGGGCAAGAAGGGTGGAAATGAGAGATGTTCTTTTGTTGAACGTGACTATATCATCCTTGTATTATGGAGAAAGTCCTGAAGGGTAGTAAATAAGCAAGACTGAGCTCGCTGACTTAATCTGAGGGAGAAATACGGCAATTAACAGTCGGATCTCCACCCAGCGAGGCTCTGCCCTTCATTCTCTCTTTGAACCAGCTGATAAATAAGACTTTTCTGGTTGCCTTCATCGCTATGTAAATAAACAATTAAGATCTGGAATGCAAGATGAGGGAGAAGTTGCTTTGCGCTGTTGTGTTATTCATGCCGTCACATCTTTGCCCTCTCTCCGTTCTGTTATCTCGCTCCAGATCTTCGTGTCTTTTATCAGCATTTCTCTGCCTCAATCTGTCCCCTGCACACACACACACACACACACACACACACACACACACACACACATATACAGTATTCACACAGATAAATACTGAGAAGCTGATGTAGCATGCGTGGTGTGTGCTATGTGTTTATGTTTGTGTACATGTCCATCTGCCTGTGTGTTTAAATGACTAAATGATTTTTTTTGGGTGGTTTTCAGTGTAACATGAGCTAATTATGATTTTGGGTCTTTGAACTTCCAGGATTAATTTAGCTTTTTCACAGCCAGCCTCAACATTCATTTAGTTTGAACAGAGAACATGTAGTTTTGTTTTCTTCATAATTATGTGCTGAAACAATACGGAGCAGAGTTAGTTAGTTGTGTTCACATGTTGTTTAATGTGCTGCAGCTGAGCAGCTAATTAGCTATCTAGCCTGCTAATTGAAGTTAGCTAGTGGCTCGTTCAACAAGCTAAGGTATACGACAAGATGTTTGTTCATGTTTTTAAAGTTGAAATATGTAACTCTGACACCAAGTGTTTAGAAATGGTACTGCGGCCCACGTTCAAAACACTGGAGAGAGCTGTTACTCCTCCCCCCCTCCCTGCCAGAGTCTACTTCACACGGGTTGCCAGTTGTTGGACGTGATCCTGCATTTCCTCCTCCGTATCAGCGGGTGCAGCTGAGTGCTGTATGACGCTGTAACCGTCTCCATGTTTCAAAGGCATCTCCTATACGTACCCTTGTTTTGTTTCTCAAATTGTCTCGACGTATTTGAGTCATAATGAGTTTTTTTGGTTTTGTAACATCAGACATTATTTGCAATGTTCCTGCAGCTCAGTGGCACCTGGCAACCTGGCTTCTGAAACACTACTGACTTGGTGATTGGTAGCTAGGTGGTGGGTGGAGCATCAGTACTGACTTGGTGATTGGTAGCTAGGTGGTGGGTGGAGCATCAGTACTGACTTGGTGATTGGTAGCTAGGTGGTGGGTGGAGCATCAGTACTGACTTGATGATTAGTAGCTAGGTGGTGGGTGGAGCATCAGGCCAAAACACAGAATGACAACATAAACATGACTTGAGGGATGCAACTGAGCTTTTCAAATGTGAATATTCTGGCTGGACTACTACTGTCAGTGATATCAGTGTTTGAAATGAACATGATTCCTTAATGTCTGGTGATATTTAGGGCCATTTTATGATTACTTGGAATATTAGTTACATACAGCTACTTTAAGTAAAATAAAAAAGAGACTTTAGCAGGAAAGCTAATGTGAGTTGTAATCCAGAGTCTGTAGTTATGTTTTGTAGCAGGATACAATGAGCTATCTAGCCTGAAAGCTGATGTTAGCAGTGGACCTTTCCTTGGTTAATGTGTGTTTGGTGGCTTGTTCAACAAGCTAAGGTGCAGAACAAGATATTAGTAAGTAAGATAAAAAAAAGAGACTACAGCAGGAAAGCTAAGGTAAGGTGAGATATATATACAATACAATAAACAATCCTTCCTTCCTCCCTTCCTTCTTCCCTCTCATCCTTCCTTCTTCCCTCCCTTCCTTCCTTCTTTCTATAAAATATTCTGTAATTATATAAATCTACAATATCCATAAATTCAGTCTTTTTTAGTTTGAGTGGGAGGAGCTGGGACAATCTGATGGATGATGGTATGAAAGAGTTCCCCAAGCACTTTGAGGTACTGTAGCTAGTGTTTTGTAGCAGGATGCAATCAGGCTCAGTGTGACCGTCTGCCTGTGATAGAAATAGATGTTATGGCTTTACAAAGATTTTTATAGCTCGATTAATAAGGACTCCAACTATGTAAGTGGAGGATTGAACAGTGTAAAACTAGAAGGCGTGCTCATGAAATCAAATCATTTAAAATATAAATGTCTTTTTATATTTTAACTTGTTTCAGATTTTTTTCCTCAAAGGAAAACACCCGACAAATGATTTACAGAGCAGATACGTTGCTGTAGGAGACAAGACATGTCAGTTGTATTTTGTTGGGAGCCTTGTTCTCTCTTTTTTTTTTGCCCCACCTCCACATTGCTTTGACTTTGTACTGTCTCACTGGAAACGGCTGCCTGTTCTAATAATGCAGAATATGTTCACACTGTAAAGACAATAAAACAAAACAAAAAAGAATAATATCAAAAAAGATCCTTTAGAGCTGCAGCTAGTTACACTGGTGAAATATTAGTCAAACACAGACAACAATTAATCTTCTTACATTATATTTCAAACTGAACTTTGTCTTCTTTAACTGCTCTACAAATAAAATCAGACAAATGACACACTGAATCATTAATCTAGAAAAATCCATTTGTGTGGCCATTAAATCATCATAATATCAGGTGGGAGCTCAGGTCCTCTGAAATGAGGCCAACCAGGAAGTAACTTAGAGCTGCATTCTATCAAAAGGCCACCAGGGGGCGACCGTCTCTATACAAGTCAATGGAGAATTCACCAACTTCTCACTTGATTTCTAACCTCAGTAAACGTTTTCAAAATGTGTTTATGGTCTCAATCGCTAGTTTAAAGCCTTCTTCAATGCAGTATGATGTTCATTTGGGACATTTTGGCCTCCCTGATTTTATATGTGACGATAAAGCAGGGTATGCATTAGGGCGTGGCTACGTCCTGATTGACAGGTTGATTAACCAATGGCCTCGAGATCCAGCCCTTGCAACCATAGCAACCTCCCCGCTCTGCCCATGACTCCGCCTCATGCCCATATAAGTAGAATCCGTGTTTTTATTTTTCCCAGCATGCACCTGAAATTTTCAAGATGGCGCTGCCTAGATTAGAAACTATTGGCTTCCAAGCAGCAGTCCACAAACCAATGGGTGATGTTACGGATGTTACATCCATTTCTTTTATACAGTCTATGCTTAATATGAGCAATAAAACATGAAATGGACTTTATCTTCAGTCTCAACCAAACCACACAGCAAACAGCCTTCTTCTCTTCAGGGCAGTAAACCTGGTTGTTTCTATAGCTGAGGGTAACGTACCTACACACAGAGAGATCTTTGACTTCTGGATAAATTCTGCTTCACATAACGCTCCTCTGTGGTTGTTTTTCAGCAGACATTATGCTCTTAATATAGATTCGTACCAAACATCAACGTCTTTCTTTGTACGTGAATATTACCCCGGAAGTCTTTTGTGGAGAATTTAAAAAGAATCTAAATTATAAAATAAGGATTACACCTCACTAATCAGGACGGGGTGTCCATGTAAAATCTGCTGCTGTTCATATCGAATCTTTTTAACCCTCCTGTTGTCCTCGAGTCAAGGAAGGAATGGAGGAAGAAGGACAGAAGAAGGAAGGAAGGAAGGGAGGAAGAAGGAAGGAAAGGAGGCAGGGAGTAAGGAATGGATGAAGGAAAGGAAGGAAGGAAAGTAGGGGGGAGGAAAGAAAGAGAGAAGGAAGGAGGGAGGAAAGAAGGAAGATATGACGGAGGAAAGAAGGAAGGAAAGGAGGAGAAGGAAGGTAGGAGGGAGGAAGGAAAGAAGGAAAATATGACGGAGAAAAGAAGGAAGGAAGGAAGGTAGGAGGGAGGAAGGAAGGTAGGAGGGAGGGAGGAAGAATGAAGGAAAGGATGCAGGGAGGAAGGAAAGGAAGTAAGGAAGGTAGGGGGAGGAAAGAAAGAGATAAGGAGGGAGGAAAGAAGGAAGGAAGGTAGGACGGAGGAAAGAAGGAAAGAAGGAAGGTAGGAGGGAGGAAGGAAGGACGGACGGAGGAAAGAAGGAAGGAAGGAAGGTAGGAGTGAGGAAAGAAGGAAGGAAGGACGGAAGAAAGAAGGTAGGAGGGAGGGAGGAAAGAAGGAAGGAAGGACGGAAGAAAGAAGGTAGGAGGGAGGGAGGAAAGAAGTTTTACATCCTCATATATTCTTGTCGTCCATTAATCCCCTTCTTCTTTATTCCCTGCAAAGACTAACAGCATGCACACAGAAAATAAAATATGCAACTTAATTACAAAACACATATTGATGTTAATAATAAAAGCAATAATGAATGTTTATGAGTGCCTGAATACAACATATTCCTCCTCACATATACAGTATATACATACATGTACAGTGAGTGAGGGCAACTATCGACTGAAACATGCCATGAAGAAATCAATCATTATTATTAAATTATATTATGTGTAAGAATACCGTGCTTAACCTGCTGGCCTCGTAAACTAATGACGTGAATGTGAATGAAGCAACAAGTTAATTATGAACAGAGAATATAGAGTTTTGTATTGATACAGTAATAATAAATGTGTCTTTGTGTGTCTCCATACAGTCTCTTCATACTGTATGTATGTACGGTGGCCTTGAGAGACAAATGCAATTCAAACAAGAACATGAAGAAAATATTGCTACCAGTTTGACGAATGAATAAAAGAATGAATGAATGAGTGAAACCTTTATTGCCTCTATAGCTTCTTGCCTCACTTCCTTCCTTCCATCCATCCTTCCTTCCTCCTTTCTTACTCCCTTCCTTCCTCCCTCCCTCCCTCTTTACTCCTTTCCTTCCTTCCCCTTCCTCCCTCCCTCCCTCCTTACTCCTTTTTTCTTTCCTTCCTCCCTCTTTCTTTAATTTTTCCTTTGTTCTTCCCCTCCTTCCATACTTCTTTCCTCACTTCCTTCCATCCTTCCTTCCTTTCTTACTCCCTCCCTCCTTACTCCCTTCCTTCCTCCCTCCCTCCTTACTCCTTTCCTTCCTTTCTTACTCCCTTCCTTTCTTACTCCCTCCCTCCCTCTTTACTCTTTTCCTTCCTTCTAGGCCTGCACGATTAATCGAATTTTCATCGTCATCGCGATGTGAACGTTCGCGATGAACCCATCGCAAAAGCTGGTCTGTAATGCGATAAATTGGCCACGCACACTTTTTTTTTTTTTCGTGGCGTCCAAAACATTTTGCCTTGTAACAGTAGACCAATAAAATTGATGAGTAGTTCACAGAGGTCCAATGAAATTGTGTGATAAATCAAGCCCGCTTTATTATTGTAAATCAGTCATTTGTACTGACTCTCATCAACATGGAAAATACTCGAAGAAAATCATATGATGCGGCTGTTACGTACTTTATTATTTTTTCACTTTGCTTCATGGTTGATACACGTTGTCGTCCGACTCGTTCATAGGAGAGAACGGGAGAGTTCGCTCAGTAGGTAAGTTTTAATTCAAAGCAAGACGTACAATGACAGGTGCCAACGAGGTAGATTACTCCAGTAAAAGTAAGACTTAGTTTAATGACTTAGAAGTCGCCAAATTACTTACTTTAACGAATTTCGTTAGTTTATATAATGCAGATTTGTAAAATATTACTTTTATGAGGGTCACAGTCACAGACTGTAGAAACTTAGCATTTGATAATTGTGATAGCAGCGGTGCAGCAGATGTATTGAAGTCCATGCAGCACGCTGTATGCAAACTAATATTAAGCATATATCCTATTCATTACAATGTCCATGGACATAAATTGAGTTCTTTTGCCTTAATAATGATAAAATAATACACAATAAATGCGTGATGGCTGTCAGGCATCGCCAGACCAACCATAGCTAATATCTCATATTACAACGTGGGACACCTGAGGCTTAAAATCCGGCGCGGCTTGTACAAGTACAAAATTGATTTTCTTTCTAAAATTAGAGCATGCGGCTTTTAATCAGGTGCGCTCTGTAGTCCGGAATTTGCGGTAATTACAATCAGCTATTCAGTGTTTTAGAGTACCTAAAAGCAGGGAATCTTTTAAAGCTGAAAATCTGAAAGAGACAGGAACTGTATGCAAACTTTAAATATTTTCTTATTTATCGCAAGTCATATCGTCATCGCAATATTGAACAGTGTGATCGCACATCGCACATTTTGCTGATATCGTGCAGGCCTACTTCCTTCCTTCCTCTTTCTTTAATTTTTCCTTCGTTCTTCCCCTCCTTCCATACTTCTTTCCTCACTTCATTCCATCCTTCCTTCCTTCCTCCCTCCCTCCTTACTCCTTTCCTTCCTTCCTTCTTTCCTTCCTCCCTCCCTCCTCCTTTCCCTCCCTCCCTCCTTACTCACTTCCTTCCTTCCTTCCTTCTCTCCCTCCCTCCCTCCTTACTCACTGAGGACAACAGGAGGGTTAAACCTTATGTTTTATAAAGAGTCAAACCAGACCGGGTACATTTTGACCCAGTGGGGACAGAAGTTGAACAATCAACAGGAAGACAATACAGGGGTTGAGCAGCTGAATACTGTGTGGAACAAAAGGATGTGATGCCTCTTTTAGTCCACATCGAAAACATGTGTAGCACTGAGAAAAGAGACAGAAAACACAACCACATACAGACGTGCTGCAAACAGAAATGATTAAAGTTTCCAGGGAACACTTGAAGATGGCAGATACACCTGCTACCTGCTGCTTCACCTGCCAGCTGCACCATATTTCAGTCTGCAGTCTGTTGTTTGTCTTTATAGTACGTCTCTGTGTGTGCTTTCTCTGCAGCGTTTCTCTCAACGCTGCACGTGTTTGTCAAACCTGTGAAGATGGGTTTTTCTCATGTGCTCGTGTTTCCTGAAGTCGCAGTGCAAATGCCATAAAGAGAGTAAAGCCTCGTGTATGTGATTTGATGAAGAAGACTGTTCAACCTGTTTAAAGTCTTTATTTGTACAGAAATGTGTGGGAATGTGCAATATGTGGATTCTTATTATATTTATGTATTTATTGAGGTTCACACTTTGGACAGTTTAAAAGTAATAAAACGTTTACAATATCACAAAGTGAAGACTTAAATTTCACGCCATTAGAAGATTTCCATCTTATGGCTGAAATATATTTTGCTGCTTTGAGACCAGAGTAAAAGATTTGTCTTTGGCTTCAATGGCTTGGTATGTTTGGTGGTAGATACTGTATGTTAAAAGAGCAGCTAAACCTGTGGGGAAATACATTTATTCCTGCTCTTGTCAAGAGGTAGATAAAAAGATTGATGTACCTCTCTTATCAGTGTCCGTCCAATATGAAACTAAAGTCAGCCTCTGGTAAAGACTGGAAGCAGAGAGCAGCAGCTAGCCAGGCTCTGTGCAAAGGTTAAAAAACCTCTAAAGCTTACTAATGAGCACATTTGTTAAATTGTAGAAAAACTAAATATAAAAATGAGAAGTAGTGTTTTTACAGCAGGTCTTGACTCATGCAAAGAAATAGCTCAGCACATAAACCCCCATAAAAACACAACTAACGCTCAGCAAGAAAGCAAATAAATGTGAAACTACACCTTTAACCCTTAAACAGGCAACGTGCACCAGGAGATACAGACTCTTTAACCTTCATATTGTCCTCCCGGGTCCTTCGTCTTGTCCTCCCTTCCTTCCTTCCTTCCTTCCTTCCTTAGATCTAAGTTCAGCTGTTAGGGTGAATGTTCCCTCCTTCTGTCCTTTCTTCCTTCATCTGTCCTTCCTTTCTTCCTTCCTTCATCTGTCCTTCCTTTCTTTCTTCCTTCCTCCTCCCTCCCTCTCTCCTTTCCTTGCTTCTCCCTTCCTCCCTCCTTCCTTTCCTTCCTTCTTCCTCCCCTTCCTCCCTCCTTTCCTTCCTTCTTCCCTCCATTCCTTCCTTCCTTCCTTCCTCCCTCCCTCCCTCCCTCCTTCCTTTCCTTCCTTCTTCCTCCCTTGCTTTCCCTTCCTTCCTCCTTTCCTTCCTTCTTCCCTCCTTTCCTTCCTTCCTTCTTCCCTCCTTTCCTTCCTTCCTTCTTTCCTTCCTTACTTTAGGTGCAAATGACATAACTAGTAAGGATTTTTTACATCTAATTTTCCACTCCTGCCTGTTTAAGGGTTAAAAAGGATCTTACGTCTGATAGTGTTTGAATTATCTGCTCCAAAAGTGTTTTTCTAGTTTATTTCTGTGGGCAAAGTAAACAGAGAGGATGAGAAGTCATTTGTAATTGGAAGCACTTTTGTGAGGTGACTGTTAATTTACATTTTTATATCCCAAACATTAATGATACCCAGGAGGCACTCAGTATTTTCTTGCATCTTTTTACTGTACAAATGACACAGCTCTAGTTTTATAGCTACAAAACACATTTACAGTCAAAATCCAGGAAGTGGAGAAACAACAAAATGTTAGGAAATGGAAGAAGAAGCATAATAGAGAGGAAGGAGGAACTGGGATGTGACAGAAAGGGTTTAATGTTAAGTTAAACTGAATCCACTTATTGTCATTCTTGTTTTCTTCCAAGTTTGTGGAGGCAGCGTTCTCATGAAAACTGCAGGAGCAGAGGAGTCTGCCTGTCTTTGTGGATCATCAGTTGGATGTTGAGAGTATTGTACAACGCTTAAACATGAGGAAAGAGTGGGTGGGAATATAAAACTGACTGTTAGGTAGCAAAACCTAGAAAATGTATGTCATTTACAGATAAATACCAGCTCTATTCGACAGCAGTTGAACATGTAGTAGATCAAAAGATACAGTTTGAGTTAGAGTCTGTTAGAAACCTCATACTTTCCTACTACTCGTACTAACTCTGACGTCATTTGAAGTATGTAGTGTGTTTAACTGTGTAGTATGTGATTTAGAGTATGTGAGAAGTTCCTGGATGGTTTACTAGATTCTCCAGAAATGCAGAGTATGCATCAAGAGCTGACTACTCACACTCACATTACCCAAGATGCAACGCAACTTCTGAAAAAAACCCAAAACACAAACGTCACAGATCAAGTTAGCTACAGCGAGGGTTTCGAACCAGGCGGGGAGTTCAGGTCCTCTGAAATGAAGCCAACCAGGAAGTAACTTAGAGCTGCATTCTATCAAAAGGCCACCAGGGGGCGACCGTCTCTATACAAGTCAATGGAGAATTCACCAACTTCTCACTTGATTTCTAACCTCAGTAAACGTTTTCAAAATGTGTTTATGGTCTCAATCGCTAGTTTAAAGCCTTCTTCAATGCAGTATGATGTTCATTTGGGACATTTTGGCCTCCCTGATTTTATATGTGACGATAAAGCAGGGTATGCATTAGGGCGTGGCTACGTCCTGATTGACAGGTTGATTGACCAATGTCCTCGAGATCCAGCCCTCGCAACCATAGCAACCTCCCCGCTCCGCCCATGACCCCGCCCTCATGCCCATATCAGTAGAATCTGTGTTTTAATTTTTCCCAGCATGCACCTGAAATTTTCAAGATGGCACTGCCTAGATGCGAAACTATTGGCTTCTGAGCAGCAGTCCACAAACCAATGGGTGATGTCATGGATGTTACGTCCATTTCTTTTATACGGTTTATGATTCGAACACAGCCTATGAGATCATCAGAGGTTTGTCACACCTTCATGGAGAACCACAGCAGTTCTCAGCAGTAACAGTGGACTCAAACACTCACCACTCACTGCAGAGAAATCTACCTCCTGTGTTTGTGTGAACGCTCAGTATGCTCCAAACGCTCATATCTCTGCCAAATAATGGATAATTACACAGCTTCCATCACTAGTGGGGGTTAGGTGTTTACAGTAGCTCACAGTGAACAAAGCTGGATTACTAACCACGCAAACCGGGCAAGTCCAGACAAAAGACGAAATTATTCAGAACGCTCTGAAAGCTGCAAGTCCGCTGTGTGTAAAGTGTGAAGTGGTTTTTACATGAACAGCACTGACATGATAAGAGCCTTAAAGTTGTTTATTTCCTGTCTTGAAGAGTTTCTATGTCTGTCTGTCTGGTTTTTTGCATATTCTGAAATGTGTTTAATTGAAACAGCAAACTTTTAAAATGATTGTAAATTGTTTGTTAGTGTCTTTTATTTCATCTTATTTAATATATATTTAATTTATTCACTCTATCATCTTATTTTGCTTATTTTATTGTCTTCTATGTTCATCTTGTCCTTGCTTTGTCAGAGCATTTTGTAAACTGTTTTTAAAAAAGGTGCCATATAAATAAAATTATTATTCTTATATATAACATTAAATAATTGTGTGTTATAAGAATGAAGAAAAGATTAACATTGACTTTGTATAAAATCACATTAACAATCTTTGCAGGAAGGAGCTGCATATGACTAATACAAGGAACATTTAAGAAAATAAAATGAACAAAAAAAGGGCAAATAGTATCAAGCAGAAACTAATGAAGGACCCACAAAGCAGATTTTGGGGCAAATAAGAGTTAAACGGTCTAATCAGAAACAAGTTCGTATCCAGATAATCAAACAAATTAAAGAAGACCTAGCACAGAAGGTGAAGACACTAGGAGAGGGAATATAATGAGACACAGGTGCAACACATTTGGGCGGGAAACTTGGCAGGAAGTGGATCCGAAACGAGACCAAAGTGACCAAAATAAAAAAGGAAGACTCAAATAATGAAGACATGACCTATAATGGCAGGACGGACGGTGACAAATGGCTGTTAAAAAATGCTTCTAATCTGAACATGTAAGACAATAAAATGAACAAAAAAAAGGTGAATAGTATCAGGCAGAAACTAATGAAGGACCAACAAAGGAGGGAAGAAGGAAGGAAGGAAAGGAGGGAGAAAAGAAGGAAGAGAGGAAGAAGGAAGGAAAGGAGGGAGGGGAGAAAGGAAGGAAGGGAGGAAGAAGGAAGGAAAGGAGGGAGGAAGGAAGGGAGGAAGAAGGAAGGAAAGGAGGGAGGGAGGAAGGAAGAAGGAAGGAAAGGAGGGAGGGAGAAAGGAAGGGAGGGAGGAAGAAGGAAGGGAGAAAGGAAGGGAGGGAGGGAGAAGGAAGGAATTTGGGCAAATAAGAGTTAAACGGTTTAATCAGAAACAAGTTCGTATCCAGATAATCAGTCCAACAAGTAAAAAGGTAACAGGTAAAGGTCCACACACACACTAGAAAACACGGAAAAGAAAATGAGACACAGGTGCAACACATTAGGGGCGGGAAACTTGGCAGGAAGTGGATCCGAAATGAGACCAAAATAAAATAATATTAATATACTAATATTAAAAACTACAGGATTGTCCTCTCAGGAAATTCAGATACAGAGAGTAGGCATGGGCCGGTTACCAGTTTCAAGGTATACCACGATATGAAAAAGTCACGGTTTCAAAACCACTAAAATGTTCCGTCATACCGTTCCTGAAGTATGAGCGGGGTTTTTTTTTTTAATGTGACATCTCGTTAGAGAAAAAGTGGAGGTCCCTCAGGTCTTGTGCAGCTGCAGCGTAAAGTCCAACCCCTCCCGTACTCCAGTTGCTGTAACAAGCAGGTAGCTCTGCAGGCTGTATGATGGCTGAAGGAGACGAGCCCCCAAACCCCCCCCCCCCCCCTCGAAAAGAACCAAGTCAGCTGTATTTATACTTCGGCTACCGTAAAAAGACAGACGGCCGCAGCTTGGAGGAAGAAGGTCCTGGACAGTAGCAGCGCGGGGAGGAAATACATCCTATATGATAGTGAGCAAGTCTCCAAAACCTGTTGAGATTCAGTTTTAACCCTTTATTGGGCAAATAATTATATTTGGTAACTTCTGTAAATATCCCAAAATATCCTTCCTTCCTTCCTTCCTTCCTTTCCTTCCTCCCTTCCTTCTTTCCTTTCCTTCCTCCCTGCCTGCCTTCTTTCTTCCCTTCCTTTTTTCCTTTCTCCCTCCCTCGTTCCTTATTTCCTCCGTCCTTCCTTCCTTCCATCTGTCCTTCCTCCCTCCCTCCTTCTCTCCTCCCTTCCTTCCTTCCTCTGTCCTTCCTTCCTTTCCTTCCTTCCATCTGTCCTCCCTCCCTCCCTCCTTCTCTCCTCCCTTCCTTCTTTCCTTCCTTCCTTCCTTTCCTTCCTTCCATCTGTTCTTCCTCCCTCCCTCCTTCTCTCCTCCCTTCCTTCTTTCTTCCCTTCCTCCCTCCCTCCATCTCTCTTTCTTTCCTCCCCCCTACCTTCCTTCCTTCTTTCCTCCGTCCTTCCTTCCTTCCTTCCTCCCTCCCTCCTTCCGTCCTTCCTTCCTTCCTTCCTTTCAATGAGTGTCCTATAAAGGGTTAAGCTCCTGCCTGCATTTATTTTTCTATATTTATCTTAGAAGTGATTTTACTTTTTTCAATTTTTTATGTTCTGATTTTGAGCCACAGTTCTATATATGTTCAGTGGATTTTTTGTTCTTTTTAAAAATACAGACATTTCAAAATATCACATTTTATAGCTGTAATCATAATACAGTGAAATCGTGATATTTATACCTAAGGTTAACATACTTTCAGAATCTCATACGGGCCCATGTCTAACAGAGACCTACTGTGTCTGAGCTGTGTGACCCTTTTACTCCATGCTGCCAAAAATCTTTCCTAAAAATCACTCATCACGGCTGTCAGCACATCTCCAGCCCAGTTTATTTATATCTTCAAGCCACCAACTGTACAGAGAGCACAGAGGAGGAAGTCATCTGGACACGTTATTTTATGTATGGCTGAGGGAGCTGGGGGTCTTTGAGCCTCGCCAGGGAAGTCCTTGTTGCTATGGTAACCGATTGCCTATGTCAGGTTGGGGGGTTGGGGGGGGGGGGGGGGAGTGGGGGTCATGCATGTTGTAAGCCTGCTGGGTCCGCATTAAGTTTGCTGATGCAGGTCATTTGGATTAATGTTTTTAACCCTCCTGTTGTCCTCAAGTCAAGGAAGGAAAGGAGGGAGGAAGGGAGGAAGAAGGAAGGAAAGTAGGGAGGGAGAAAGGAAGGAAGGGAGGGAGGAAAAAGGAAGGAAAGGAGGGAAGGGAGGAAGAAGGAAGGAAAGGAGGGAGGGAGAGAGGGAGGAAGGAAGAAGGAAGGAAAGGAGGAAGGAAAGGAGGGAGGGAGGAAGAAGGAAGGAAGGAAGGGAGGAAGAAGGAAGGAAAGGAGGGAGGGAGGAAGGAAGAAGAAAGGAAAGGAGGGAGGGAGAAAGGAAGAAAAGGAGGGAGAGAGGGAGGGAGAAGGAAGAAGGAAGGAAAGGAAGGGAGGAAGAAGGAAGGAAAGGAGGGAGGGAGAAGGAAGGAAAGAAGGACAGAGGAAAGAAGGAACAGTGGAGGACAGAAGGAAGGAAGGAAGGAAGGAACAGTCAAAACAGGCGGGTCAATTTGACCTGGGAGGATGAATTCAAGGATGAATGAAAAGGTTGTTTCAGATGGCTGCGGACATGATGATGAGGTCAGAGACTAGACGAGATGAGGAAGATGAAGATGAAGATGACACATTGAGTAAAAAAAAGATGAAGGAGAGTCAGGAGGGAGAAGAGCAGAGCAGGTATCTGTCAGGACACGAGTACGAGTGAATTCAATCCAGAGGCAATAAAAGGTGGTGTGAAAGTTGAGAAAACAGGAAGTCTGGATCACAACTAACACACACACACACACACACACACACACACACGCACACACACACACACACACACACACACAGGAGGAATCTCCATCACACCAGCAGCAGACCTAATTGCAAAGTGGGACATTATATAGGGCGCACTGAAAAAAGTGGAGGGCTAAAAAGAGAATAGGAGGCGAGTGAGAGAAGTGATGCAGTGAAAGTCCTGCAGCATCTAAACAACACAAACACTATGATATATAACCTACCTAGAGGATGGAAGGGAGGAAGGAAGGAAAGGAGAGAGGATGGAAGGAAGAAGGAAGGAGGAAGGAAGGAAGGAAGGATGGGAGGATGGAAGGAAAGGAGGGAGGAAGGGAGGGTGGATGGAAGGAAGGAAGGAAGGAAGGAGGGAAGGATGGAAGGGAGGAAGGAAAGGAGGGAGGAAAGAAGGAAGGTAGGAGGGAGGGAGGAACGAAGAGGCAGAGGCAGACAGAGGAAAGAAGGAAATGAGGACGGTAGGGGGGAGGAAAGAAAGAGAGAAGGAGGAAGGAAGGAAAGAAGGTAGGGAGGGAGGGAGGAAGGAAGGAAGGACAGAAGGAAGGAAGGATGGAAATAAGGAGGGAGGGAAGAAGGAAGGACAGAAGGAAGGACGGGGGAGAAAGCAAGGACAGACGGAAGGAAGAAAGGGGGATGGAGGAAGGAAAGAAGGAAGGGAGGGAGGAAGAAAGGAAAGGAAGGGAGGGAGGAAGGAAGGAAGGAAGAAAGGGGGATGGAGGAAGGAAAGAAGGAACACAAAGTTTAAACATGTTCTCAAACTCATGGGTTGAGATAATTGGCTAAAAGTAATGAATAAATGGTTTAAATAGTAAGTTTAACCTCCTGAGAGACCTGAGCTTTTGTTTGGTACGCATTTTTAATTTCTCCTAGCTGTTTGGGATTAGTGGGACGTTTCTTTGAACAGGAAGTATGGAGGGGACATTGGGTTTATTTTACTGTAAAACACAATTAATTCACCACTGTATAAAACTATTTAATTCCTTACATTTAAACCTTCCCTTTGATAATGATAATAAAGTCCCAACATCCTCAAACCAGTACTTCCTGATTAGCTGTGCGGTAGCTTGTTGGTAAAATTAGTCAAATTTGTATCAAACTACAAACATTATTAAGCATAAATAAACAAGTTTCAACCATAAAATTGGATCAAGTTTGGTACCTGGTCCAGTTTTGTTTGGGGATTGATTGACTTAGCCAAGCTCGTTTTAACACTGATTTTTACACTGTAATGTGCTTTAGCGACCACTAGGTGGCACAAAAAAAGAGTTAACAAATGAGGACAACAGGTCAAAGTTAAAGCGATGGCTCGGCATAATTTCGACCTAGCATCATATGCACCATGACGTCTATCTAAACAGCACCTCAGCCCTTTTTTTTCATTTGGTCGCAAAATAATGGAGTTAGAGCATCAGGCACTAATGGGGCCTCGTGAGATCCCTGATTAGAGAGACCTCATGGTGCATATGACGCTAGGCCGAACCATCGCTTAAGCTGAATGAAGTATAAGGTCCACCAAACCCAAAACGTAATGTCCCCTTATGAGAATGCAGGATTGTAGTGGTCGTTAACACAGCTAAAGGATAAAAGATGGACAGAGATGAGTGATAGATAAATGGCGGAAATAAAAATCTGATAATGACCAAATGTCCAGCTTCTGCCCCTCCAACTGTTGTAGTGTTGAATCTCCCCCTCTTTTATTCTGAAGGACTAACTACATCATTTGCAACTCTTCTCAGTCTAATTCAGGGGTGTCAAACATGCGGCCCGCGGGTCAGAACCGGCCCGTCGATGGGTGCAGTCCGGCCCACTTTCCTTCCTGTGTTCTTTTCCTTCCTTCCTTCCATATTTCCTTCCTACCTTCCTTCCTTCCTGTTGCCTGTCTTTCCTTCCTTCCCTTCTTATTTCCTTCCTTTCTTCCCTCCCTTTCTTCCATCTGTCTTTCCTTCCTTCCTTCCTTCATTCATTCCTTCCTTCCTACCTTTCTTCCATCTGTCCTTCCTTCCTTTCTTCCCTCCTTCCTATTCCATGTCTTTCCTTCCTTCCCTTCTTATTTCCTTCCTTCCTTTCTTCCATCTGTCTGTCCTTCCTTCCTTCCTTCCATCTGTCCTTCCTACCTTTCTTCCCTCCTTCCTTTTGCATGTCTTTCCTTCCTTCCTTCCTTCCTTCCCTTCCTTCCACCTGGACAGAGATGATGTCCAACTTCTGCCCCTCCAAATGTTGTAGTGTTGAATCTCCCCCGCTTTTATTCTGAAGGACTAACTACATCATCTGCAACTCTTCTCAGTCTAATTCATCAAAACAATATCTCACATTTAGTATCATATTAAAAACAGAAAAACAACTATTTACTATTATCTCTAGAGTGATGTCTTATTGTTACGTCTCACTTCATTAGATCAGGGAGTTGTTTCTAACCTGATGAGTGGTTGATTGCTTTTATTTTATTCCCCCTCAGGGACAATAAAGTTTGAATTATATTGATAAGAGTGATTTACAGACACACTAGGAGACTGTGTGTGGGAAACTTTGGCAAAGGCATCTTGATTTGAGGTTTCCACGTTTAATGAGGAAATATTTTTATCCAATGTCAAATTTAGCTCCCTAGAACAGGAAATGCCAGCGGGGTTGTACAGTAATTATACACTATGAATAATACAAAAATCAGCTGTTAGGGCAGTGTGCTTGTTTTCTCTATCTGACTGCAGGTTTTGCTGTGTAGTGATTTAATTCAACACAATCCAATATCACCGTGTAACGTAACAATATCGACTAAAATAATGAAGGTGTTACTGAGCTGCTTCGGTGGCGCTTTTATCCCACCTAACAAATTAAAAATCAAATTACTACAAATCAATTAAGTGACAGTGAAACGGCAGCTTTTGGGGCTCGGGTCAATTTACAGGTCTGTCCGGTGGGGAATCCAACCTGGACCAAGGTGGAAAAGACTGGATGAGATTAGTGAGGGTTGAAAAAACATTAAAAAAGACCTATACAAGCAGCATTTTTGGATTTATACCTTACTGTTCCAAAATTATGAGCCAAAAACATAAATAGCTTCATACCTTGCATTGTCCTGATCATTTTCCTATGTTCACATTTTATCATTTTATCATCCAAAGCGAGGAGGCAAGACGAAGGCAAATACAACGAGAACCAACAGGAAGTAGACAATAGAAACACACAGAGGAGCTCAGTTTTCAGACGTTTCATGAATGCACCAGGTGAGTCAGCAGCGGATCATAAATTACTAGACTCTGGATGACTTGCACCAGGCAGTCATGGTATTCATAGACATATATACGTAGACGCCACATTGACTGTGGAGAGGTGTGCCTAAAGCGCCGCCATCTTGGTACAGGGCTAGCAGAGGCAGTAGTGCATGTATATCTATGGAGGTAAGAGCTACTCCACAGTTTCAAAGTAGAATTATTCAACGGTTTCATTTGTTAAAAACGTGTCTATCCATCTGTCTGTCTATCTGTCTGACATTTGTAACAAACAACTCGTGTGAATATATGTTGACAATTGAGCAATTTTATTATTTTTTTATAATTAATTGAGCGGTGTATGATCACTTTTTAATAGTGCAAACACATCATTCCTCTACAGACGTAATGCGCTGCAGGAGCGAGTGGCCCTGTACCAAGATGGCCGCCATGTAGGCACGTCGCTCCAATCGGCAGCAGCAGTCAATGCGGCGTCTACGTACATATGTCTATGATGGTATTACCAGATGTTGTTAATTTGCAGACTGGAGCAAACAAACTGGCTCAGAGTCCACAACCAAAAAAAGGGAATCACACATGAATAAAGCGTCTAAAATAACATCTATTATGAACTTTAGTTTGAATAATGTTAAGTCAGTTAAATCAGTAATGGATGCAAATAGTGGATGAGTGAAATAGGGAACAGGAAGCTTAGAAAAGGGACGTCACAGTGACTTAAATAATAATCTGTTTTTTCTTGGTCTTTCTTTTCTTAAAGCTACATTCATTTATATTCTCATCTTGACAAAGGAAAAAAAAATACTATGTGTAAGGTTGAATGACAAATCCATAAAGAATGATCATCCAGCTCTGCAGTTTCCTTCAGCTCAATGCAGCTTTTTAGCATCTTTCAGCTCCTTGTTTTGGATTTACGGCACTTTTAATGAATGGTTCTTTATGTGCATCATTTCCAGCAGTTTGCATCTAACATATCATAACCAGAACTCCCTCTATTGAACACATCACTCCTGCTCTGCAGCAACTTCACTGGCTCCCTATCAAATCCCGCACTGACTTTAAGATTCTACTCCTCACATTCAAGATCCTTCACAATCTGGAACCATCACCCCCCCCCCCCCCAACCCTGACCCCAAACCCAATCTGGCACCATCATATCTCTCTGACCTTATCCACATCTACACACCTTCTCGAACTCTCTGATCCTCCTCTGCTAACCAGCTCTTCGCTCCATCTGCCAACTTAACCACCATGGGGTCAAGAGCTTTCAGCCGATCAGCCCCCCGCCTATGGAACTCTCTCCCACCTGACATTTGCACTTCAGACTCTGTCTCTACCTTTAAATCCCGCCTGAAAACGCTCCTATTCAGAGTGGCCTAATCTGTCTCCCATTAACTATGCAATCTTCAGTCTTGTTTATTTATTGTACTAATGCACTTTGTAGTCACATTCATATTTATTCTTTATCTTTGCACTAAATGTCACCTGATTTATATTGTTTGATGTGCTGTTTTTGTGTTATATGTGCCTTGTAAGGTAACCTTGAGTGCTTTGAAAGGCGCCTTTAAATAAAATGCATTATTATTAACAAGCTCTGATAAACCTGCTGTACACTACCGACCCAGCACCAAAATCAGCTGCTAACTGGTGAATATCTTGGGCTATTTAGAAGCTAATAAAACTAATGTTATTTTCTGATTTGAATGAGACCAAACCTAAGCTAATAAGAGAGTAAATACTTAACTTCCTTTCATCAGGTGGACACAAAGGTGATAATAAAGTATGTCAATGCTGTGTTCATGGATTGTTATACTGCCCCCAAGTGGCCAAAAAATATAAAATCAATGCATCTTTAACTTCTAACTGAAATCTGTTGTTATATCCTTCTTTATAAAAGACAGACACACAAACACAAGACTTGTTTGCAAGGTTAAAAATAAGCATTATATTTATGGATGAGACCCTGAAGCAAAGAAAAGAAATGAATGTAGAGTATCGGAGAGCTTAAGGTTGACCCCTGCTCTGAGCTGCAGTAGACTGAAATCAATCCTGAGCTGTACTGTTTTTTTTTATTTCTCTCTTAGTGATGAAGCAATATATTGTAACAGAGTGGGAGACTAGCTCAGACTTAATATATTACCAGTGAAACCA
>NC_070578.1:39041459-39078231 GCF_027409825.1 Scomber japonicus
AGAAGAGAAACCGTATGGCTGTAACGCTGTTGCCGGTATTTAAAAATGGCGGTTTTAATTCTTGTGTGGGACGGCTCATGACTCTTCCAACGACAACTCTTCTGAACAATCAGCGGCTGGCAGTCTGTTGACGTCACATTTAGTATCGGCTCGACTCGCTTGGAACCTCAGCAGAGCAGATACTAAAAAAGTACCAGGTACCAGGTACTATCCCTAGTGGAAACGCAGAAAAAACCGAGTCGAGGTGAGTCGAGTCACTAATGAGAGTCAAGCTCCAAAAACAAGCTCATATCTTTTAACCCCCCCCCCCCCAACAGCAGTTTACAGTCTGCAAGTCCAAATGCAGGTAACCCCGGTGATGTCACTATGACATCATCAGGGTTAATTTCTTCAGACCCGTAGAAAACACTGTGCTGTGAGGAACGAGCTATGACTGAAACTGAAGTGTTTTGGCGGAGTGCTCCTTTAATGGAGGCAGTGAATACTTTTGTAGTTGATTCCATTGTATTATTAAAATTATATCTTTATACAGCAGCATCATCTAACATCATGGTAGACCTGTAGTCAAGACCACCTAAACCGAGACCAAGAACAAGACAGACCAAGTCAAGACTAAGACCAGTCGAGATCGAGGCCGAGAAAAAAAAAGAAAATCAAAAAAAAAAGTTACACCATATTTTGCATGAGTTGTAGAACATGAACACCATACTGGGTTCAGCTGCTAAGTATAAATATGAGATTGTATTATTTCAACTACACGCACAACAATACAGACAGAGACAGTGCATGTCTTGCGTGGAACTCACCGTAAATATTTTCGCAGATTGGGAAATGTGTGGCAATTGCATGATGGTTATTACTGGACTATTAGGGGATTGATTGAAATGGCATTATTTTCCACTGTAGTAGCCAAATTACACTTTATAACACCAACATCACTGAAAGGGTTTAGGCCTCATGCTTCATCAACACAACCATATGCAGATATTATTCAAAGGTCAATGATGCCATTTATTTATTTATTCAAATCCCCTCGAGACCGCTCTGCCCGGTCCGAGACATGGCGAGACTGAGAGACCCGAGACCAAGACCAAAGACCGTCGAGGCCGTGACAAGACCAAGACCATGAAAAAGTGGTCTTGACACCGGTCTTGGTCTCGAGAACTACAAGTCTACATCATGGTGATAGGTGCAAATGTTTTTTTGTGCCCCCTAACCCGCCCTAAACACAAGCACACACACACACAAACACCCCAGATAGCAAAATTCTTTTGGCCCATATCTGGCCCACATACACCATGGAATGATGGCACTTGGGCGGTCCGCTCATGTTTGCCAAAAGTGGGCCATAACCAAGCCATCACAATGCCAGATGTCAACCAAAAACACACCAAATAAACCAGTTCGGCCAAGACTGGCCCAAATATGTTTCAACAAAGGTGGGCCAAGTATGTTTCCTTATATGTGGGCCTCTTTAGGCTCACATCCGGATTAGTCATTGCCATACTTGCCATATTTCGGCTAAAGATGGGCCATATTCGTTTTGTGATATTTGGCCCAAATGTAGCATTTACTACATGGGCCAGTTTAGGTTCACGTCTGTTTTGTCCGGGCCAGAAGAATGCCTACAGTGCCGGATCATTGCCTCAAGTGGCCCACATTCGCATGCTATCTGGGACAGGCTTGGACACACACTTGAGAGAACAGCTATAGTCACTATGTAGGCTTTACAACATTACAGGTGACTGGACACACACTCATCCTGGACAGTAGCAGAAGCTCCACATCAACACTTATCTAACAGCCTGCCATGACCTGGGCTCAAACTACCACATCCTGATGATGTCTCCAAACTATCAAACATCACTAACAAAGCTAAACAAAGATATCTTGGTCAGTATGTCCATAAGCATAACCACCAAGACAAACACAGCTCATTATATACCTTACAAAAACACAGCATTCATGAATGGATGTGGCACCTATATCTATATCACACCATCATTTTTCCAACATATGAGGTTACAAGTACATTGCCATATATTTAAATCCCACTAATTCCACTTCATAACAAAGAGAAGCTGTACTCACTCATTAGAAGCTCATCTTACAGGTCCAAAGTCCTCTCTGCTGGTCTCATAGAGAGTATATCCAGTCCACTGAGTCCGGAGGAGCGGGACGCGGCGGTCAATGCCGCTTCATTTACGGCGCTAGCTAGCAAGCTAATGCTAGCTTCCGGCGGCATGCTAGCTTTTGCCTGGGTTGCCTGGGTTACCTGGGTTTGAGTAAAAAACTAATTTGGTCATTTTTAGCTTTACCCTCATCCTGCTTCTTTCTTTCCTTCCTCTTTTGCGTGCTGGCTAAACATGATACTTTTACCTTTTCTAGTCAACTTTCATCCACTTCCGGCTCAAAGGTGAAACAATTACGTGACGTCATCGCGCCTCATCATGATTGACAGATATCAAGGTGATTTAATTGGGCTAATGATCATTTCCTCCTCCCATACCAGCAGCCACTCAGCTAACCTACCTTACCTTACTGACCCGCCCCGAGCTATTTCATTCATAGAAACAACACGCCACTGTCTTTATATAAGAATGATCTCTAGATTATTCATTTGCAGGTTAAAGTATTTTATTTATTTATTTTTATTTATTTACTTATTTATTTTGCACTATACAACAAACAAATAAAATTAACAACATCCATAAGAAGCAGATTGTGCAGGTGAGATCAGATCAGGGGTTTATAGAATGAATCTCACCTCCTTACTTCAATACAACATTAATTAAAAGATAATAATCCTAAAATAATAAACATATAATAATAATATCAATAATAATAACTAACAATAACAATAATAATGGCAACAAAGTCAAACAAATACAAACATCAAAAACACTTTTTAAAATGTAATCAATGTGTAGAGAGAGGAAAAGGCCCATTAGCCTTGTTGACAACCAAAATAATAACTTACATAAATAGATATACAATAAAAAAACTTATTTAAGACTATATATAGGCTACAGGTGTTTTTAGTAAAAGGGTCATATTCTGCACATTTAATTTTTATTGACAACAACAATAATAATATAAAAAGCACCTGTCTCCTGTATGCATGCTAATAATAATCATAATCATAATAATAACAGAGCACAAAATAGTGTGAAAGCATTATCAATGAATATATAAAAATAGATAAAAGCTGTTGTTTCATAAGATTCTTAAATTGAGAAGTTGTACAAAACAGTCTTATTCCTCTGCTGTGATATTATACAAAACATCATCATAGCTTATTACTGGTTCAAGTTAGCTCGATATTAACTGGAATCTCTTATAAAGACAAAGTTAGATGTATTTTCTTAAAATGACATTTCTTTTCAAATGCAAATATCTTTTTAGATATAAAATAAGCCTTCTTGAAATCCCTGTTTTATAGTGCAGGAATGTTCCCCCTTTAAGATTGTTGATTGCTTCCTCTCTGATTAGCCTTATTTTCTATAAATGTATTAATAAGCATAAGTTTTGATTTGCTGTGTGAATGTCTGACCACAGTAAGAAGTGTTGAGAGTGTGCGTGGGCGGACTTTTTGTTATCAAGCCCAGCAGTATTTTTATAGAAGAGGTAAAACACCTACGACAGGTTTGAGGATATCTCTGTGAGCAGGTAACATCAACACCTTCCTCTCCTACAAATACACTTCATCACCAGCAGTCAAGGAACATTTTAAGATTCTTTTTTATATGATTTCTTTATTTCTTCTTGGCTGTATTCTGGATATTAGACATTTTCAGCTGACACAGCGAGAACTCTCCTCTATTAATACCTTTTATCTTATATCAGGGGTGTCAAACATGCGGCCCGTGGGCCAGAACCGGCCCGCCAAGGGGTTCAATCTGGCCCACTTTCCTTCCTTCCTTCCTTCCTCCCTTCCTTCCTTCCTTCTTGTTAATGATCTGGCCCACATCAGATCAAATTGGGCTGTATGTGTCCCTTTAATGAAAATGAGTTTGACACCTCTGTCTTATATGTACTAAACTGAAATGGCACTGTACTGTAATTTAAACCCCAACTGTATATGTTGCTACTTCAAAGCAGAGAGGCTCCTTCTGTTTTCAGGCTGCAGAAACCTCTGGAGAAATCTGTCTGTGTCCCTGAATGACTGTTTAAAGTCGGTGCTAAATGAGAATCCTTTCGTTCCTCCGTCCTTCCTTCTTTCCGTCTGTCCGTCCTTCCTCCTGTCCTTCCTCATTTCCTTCCTTCCTCCTTCCCTCCTTTCTTTCCTTCTCCCCCCTTCTTCCCTCCTTTCTGTCCTTCTCCCTCCCTTCCTCCCTCCTTTCCTTCCCTCTCCCTCCCTTCCTCCCCTCCCTGCCTCCTTTCTTTCCTTCCTTCCTTCCTCCTTCCCTGCTTTCTTTCCTTCTCCCTCCCTCCCTCCTTCCGTTCCTTCCTTCCTCCTTCCCTGCTTTCTTTCCTTCTCCCTCCCTTCCTCCCTCCATTCTTTTCTTCTCCCTCCTTCCTTCCTTCCTTCCTTCCTTCCCTCCCTCCCTCCCTCCCTCCTTTCCTTCCTTCCTTCCTTCCTTCCTTCCTTCCCTCCCTCCCTCCCTCCCTTCCTTCTCCCTTCCTTCTTCCTTCCTTTCCTTTCCTTCCCTTCCTCCCTCCCTCCTTCCTTCCTTCTTCCTTCCTTTCCTTTCCAACTGTATATGTTGCTACTTCAAAGCAGAGAGGCTCCTTCTGTTTTCAGGCTGCAGAAACCTCTGGAGAAACCTGTCTCTGTCCCTGAATGACTGAAATGTTGAAAGTCGGTGTTAAAATGTGAATCTACAGAGAATCCTTTGTGACTTTGAACGCCTCAAACACCAAAAAACCCAGAGAGGTAATTAAATTTAAATTCTAACAACGGCTGCAGTCAAAGTATCAGAGAATGCTTTTATTTTGGAAAATTATTCATGATAAAAAAAATAAATAAACCATACAACCAAATGTACGTTTCTCTGTCGGTTCATTTATTGTTAACCTTCGTATCGTCCTTCCGGGTCAAATTGACCCTGTCTGTTTGACTGTTCCTTCTTTCTGTCCTTCTTCCTCCCTCCCTTCCTTCCTTCCTCCATTCCATCCTTTTTCCTCCTTTCCTTCCTTCCTCCCTTCTTTCCCTTTCATCCTCCCTTCTTTCCTTCCTTCTTCCTCCCTTCCTTCATTCTTCCTCTGTTCCTTCCTTCCTCCCTCCCTCCTTTCTTATTCCTCCCTTCTTTCAATCCTTCCATCCTTCTTCCTCCCTCCTTTCCTTTCTTCTTCCTCCCTTCCATCCTTCCATTCTCCCTTCCTTGACTCGAGGACAACAGGAGGGTTAAACATTAAAGCGTTGCGATTTCTAATATTCAGTGTGCTGTGTTATGAAATGTCATGAGACCTTAAATAGAAAGTTTTATGTCACTTTCTAAATGGTTAATAAGAGGTTAAATATATATAACATGCAGCTCCTCAAGGAGGTTGCCTTCAGCTGCTCCTGTGCACAGTTTTCTACTCGTGATCTTCTTCTATGGTGTTAAAAAAAGCAGCACATGTATCACTGTATGCTGATGATACTCTGATGTATAATTAGTAATTAGCCTATTTTAAATGTGTCTAAAACAACCAGAGTTGTAAAAGGAAGCAGATATTCTTTAACTTTAAAACCAAAGCTACATATTAGCACGAATTAAATGTTAATAAAGAAGGTAGAAGATGATAAACATTTAGGAAATACCATTGAAAAATTAAATATAATGAGACTGTAGCATGTAGAGAATCATCGCTTAAATGTGATAAAATCTGTTTTTAACCCTCATGCTGTCCTCAAGTCAAGGAAGGGAGGAAGGAAGGAAGGAAGGGAAGAAGAAGGAAGGGAGGAAGTAGGAAGGAAAGGAGAGAGGGAGGAAGGAAGTAAATACTTTGTCGAATTAATGCTGGATTAAGTGAAATAAATACATTTTCTTTAAAGTCCTGTTTTCTCTGAGTGCTCTTGTATTTGTCCAAGAAAACATTTTGGTTTTGGCTTCATCATCTTTTTAATATTTTAGCCTCCAGTTATGGAGGCATCCAAACAGTCGGACGAGTGAAACGGACACATCATGTGATCAAAAGGAAGAAAAGTTGGATAAGCTTTATTAATCTTTTTTTTTTTTGGAGATGGTAAAGGGAAAGAAAAGCTCACCTCCAACACAGTATTGCACCAAGTTGAGCCTAAAAGTCATCAAAAGGAAACTAAACAGCTTCTCTTACTCTGAAAAATAGAGGCAGTAGAGAAAATATGCCATCTGAACTTTTTTTTTTTTTTTCTTCTTCAGTAGTTCAACAGGTTTTTTTTTTTTTTTTTTCATAAATAGATTCAGGTTCATTAGTTTTGTCCGTCAATCACACCTTTATGTACACAACATTAGGACAACGTACCACAAACTCATCAGTCACCAAGTTTTCTACAAAACCGGATCAATTAACAAGCCGGAAAACGTCTTTTACACTTCCCATCACATTTTACTTTTGCAGGTTAAAATAATTTAGCTTGTCATTTGACCTCGTTTTGTGGAAAAATCATCTTTTTATCAGATCATATTATTTTAAATTCACAATCAAGAGGAAATGTACAGTCATCAAACATCAGGCAGAGAGGATAGAAATGCATATATACATACATACAGTTCATTACAGACACTGTACAGCATACTAATCTGAGGATGCACACTTAAATACAGAAATAATTAAATACAGTTTTTGTACTTTCATAGCTTTCTGCAGCACGTTTTCAATGGCACACCATAAAATATATATATGTCGTCTCCCAGTAACTATGACAACACATGAGAGCACTTATTCAAACTGCCAAAGGTAAAAAAAAGTACAGACACCTTTGGCTTTACAGCAGGGGGGTCAAACTCATATTCACTCAAGGGCCACATGCAGACCAATTTGATCTGATGTGGGCCGGATCATTAAAAAGATGGAGGGAGGAAAGGAAGGAAGGAAGGAAGGAAGGAAGGAGGGAGTAAGGAAGAACAGAAGTAAGAAAGGTATGAAGGACAGATGGAAGGAAGGAAGGAACGAAGAAAGGAAATGGGGAAGGTAAGGAGGAAGGACAGAAGGAAGAAACAGAGGAAGGAAGAAAGGGAGGAAGGACAGATGGAAGGTAGGGAGGAAGGACAGATGGAAGAAAGGAAGGAAGGAAAAGAACACAGGAAGGAAACTGGGCCGGATCACACCCCTCGGCGGGCCGGTTCTGGCCCACGGGCCGCATGTTTGACACCCCTGCTTTACAGTCTGAAGGGAATAAGAGGAAGAGGAGGAAGAGGAAGTGGAAGGGAGGGGTTGTAGTGCTTCTGAGCTTAGGTGAGATGATTATATATTTACACACATTTGGAGTTTCAGTGCATAGTTTTAACTCAGCATCGAGATTATGTGCAAGGTATGAAACCAAGCAGGCAAAAAAATAAAAAAGCAGCAGCTGGTGCCAACGTGTGTGACTGTGAGGAAGAGGTGATGATGATGATGATGATAATGATTTAAAACAGAGGAGTCAAATTCTGTTTGTCTCATTTTCATTCAAGGGGTCAAATACAGCCCAATTTGATCTCAGGAAGGAAAGATGGAAGGAAGAGAAGGGAAGACAAGAAGGATGTAAAGATGGAAGGAAGGAAGGAAAAGAAGGGCAGATGGAAGGAAGGAAGGAAGGAAGGAAGGAAGGAAGGAAGGAAGGAAAAAAAAGAAGGGCAGATGGAAGGAAGGAAGGAAGGAAGGGCGGATGGAAGGAAGGAAGGAAGGAGGGAAGGAAGGAAGGGCAGATGGAAGGAGGGAAGGAAGGAAAAGAAGGGCAGAAGGAAGGAAAAGAAGGGCAGATGGAAGGAAGGAAGGAAAAGAAGGGCAGATGGAAGGAAGGAAGGAAGGAAGGAAAAGAAGGGCAGAAGGAAGGAAAAGAAGGGCAGATGGAAGGAAGGAAGGAAAAGAAGGGCAGAAGGAAGGAAAAGAAGGGCAGATGGAAGGAAGGAAGGAAGGAAGAAAGAAAGAAAGGAGCCTGGGCCGAATTGGACCTTTCGGTGGGCCGGTTCTGGCCCACGGACCGTATGTTTGACCCCCCTGCTTTAAACCAACATTTATACAGTAGTGTTAACCAAGAATGGATATGGCTTTCTTCACCTTCTTCAGGCGTTCATATATATATATATTTATATTTATATGTGTAAATACGTTTTACATGGAAAGGCTTCATCTCTTTGCTCGTCTCCTTTTTTTTAAACGTTGATCTGAAAACGACTAAATAAATTATTACGATCTTATAAACCTGCGATTTATCTTTCAGAAAAACACACAAAAAAAAAAAGAAGGTGGAGGAGTTTTATGCTTTAAGGCTTGATTTAACGTACAATTATTTAAAGTAAAAAGTCGCAGTTGGAGATGTAGTTGAAGCTAATATTAACAAATCACCAGTGCACAGTGTGAGTATAACTGTAAATGAGCCAGTTTTAGTGTTTCACAACGAGGAGTTAACTCAAAAAGAAAAAGAAAAAAAAAAGAAAAAAAGAAAACATCCACACATAAATACAGACTTCAGCTTTGACTTGGAACCTTTTAGCCCAGCAGGGGTGTCAAACTCATCTTCATTCAAGGGCCACATACAGACCAATTTGATCTGATGTGGGCCGGATCATTAAAAAGATGGAGGGAGGGAGGGAAGGAAGGAAGGGGGGAAGAAGGAGGAAGGAAGGAAGGAAGGAAGGAAGGGAGGGAGGACAGACAGAAGGAATGAAGGAAGGAAAGGAGGACAAAAGGAGGAAAGGGAGGAAGGACAGGTGGAAGGAAGGAACGAAGTAAGGAAAAAAGATGGAGGGAGGGAAGGAAGGAAGGAAGGAAAAAAGGAAGGTAAGAAGGACAGACAAAAGGAAGGAAGGGAGGAAGGAAAGACAGACGGAAGGAAGAAAGGAAAGGGAGGAAGGACAGAAGGAGCAAAGGGAGGAAGGACAGGTGGAAGGAAGGAACGAAGTAAGGAAAAAAGGAAGGTAGGAAGGACAGACAGACGGAGCAAAGGGAGGAAGGACAGAGGGAGGAAAGATAGGAAGGACAGATGGAAAGAAGGAAAAGAACACATGAAGGAAAGTGGGCCGGATTGCACCCCTCGGCGGTCCAGTTCTGGCCCGCGGGCCGCATGTTTGACACCCCTGTTTTAGCCGATCGTTCGTTAGCGCAGTGTTTACAGGGCACCGGTGAGGCACATGAGGACAAGCACGTGTAGTGTGAGCAAGTAGGCCAGGAAGAAGTATCGAGATCGGGCCCGGCTCGTCAGCAGTCTGGAGAAGTAGAGGCTCCTCCCTCGGAGCCACCGCCGGCACGCCACCATGCCGCCCTTCACCTGCAGTAACCAACAGAAGAACATCAAGACGACCGTTCCAACACAGCAGTATATGAAGTTTAAATAAAGCCCAATTTCCACCGGGTCCGTCCTCCCTCCCTCCTTTCCTTCCTTCCTTCCCTCCTCCTTGCTTATTTCCTTCCCTCCTTCCTTCCTTCCTTCCATCCTCCCTTCCCTCCCTGCTACTACAGTAATTACAGTAGACTAAAGACTCGTTCGGATTTGATTGTGCTGCTACTACAGTAATTACGGTAGACTAGCTACTACAGTAATTACGGTAGACTAAAGGCACTCGTTCAGATTTGACTGGGCTGCTACTACAGTAATTACAGTAGACTAAAGGCTCTCGTTCAGATTTGATTGTGCTGCTACTACAGTAATTACGGTAGACTAAAGGCCCTCGTTCGGATTTGATTGTGCTGCTACTACAGTAATTACGGTAGACTAAAGGCTCTCGTTGGGATTTGATTGTGCTGCTACTACAGTAATTACGGTAGACTAGCTACTAAAGTAATTACGGTAGACTAAAGGCTCTCGTTGGGATTTGATTGGGCTGCTACTACAGCAATTACGGTACACTAAAGGCTCTCGTTCGGATTTGATTGGGCTGCTACTACAGTAATTACGGTAGACTAAAGGCACTCGATGGGATTTCATTGGGCTGCTACTACAGTAATTACGGTAGACTAAAGGCACTGTTGGGATTTGATTGTGCTGCTACTACAGTAATTACGGTAGACTAAAGGCACTCGTTGGGATTTGATTGGGCTGCTACTACAGTAATTACGGTAGACTAAAGGCATTCGTTCGGATTTGACTGGGCTGCCGTAATTACTGTATTAACAGTGCAACTTCATTTTAAAAGGCAGATTTCCCTCCCAGAGCTCCACTGCTGCTGTAACGCTCCCGGTGTGAGTTGACGCCGGGCAGAGGACGGAGCTAAACCCTAGCGCAGCTGTTCCGCACCGCTGACGGACCCGGTGGAAATCCCCAGTAACTGATAACTGTGGGAGATTAAAGTCCCACTCCACTCAAAAATGTTCCTTCAAGTTGAATGTTTGAGCTTCTCTGTGCAGTTTCACATTAATCTGCTGGAGAAGGAAAACGTTTCTCAGAGTTCACCTTAGCGTTTTTTTACCTATGAGCATGATTTGTGACATCACAGCTACTTTGGAGCCAATCATCATGGTCCAGTATGAAACGGACACAAATGCAAGGTGGAAACTTGAAGCATGCAGTGCACAAACACTGAGGATGGAGACATGTTACAAAAGAACGATACTTACATACTCATAGATTCTGGATTTGTTTAAATAAAGGGAGAAGGAGGAAACGTCATTTCAAGGATTTTTAATTACGTTTTTTTCTCTTTTCTGGTCAATATTTGAATTTAAACCTATAGCAGCTTTTCTCACTTATAATATATTTCCTTCTTTTTTATATTGATACCTAATCCTGTTCACTGTTAGGCAACACAGCACTAAGGAAAATATCTTATATGTACAAACCTAAAGTATTATAATTAGGGCTGTCAGCTTTAACGCGTTAATCGCGATTAGATTAATGCAATCCATAACGTGTTAATTTTTTAAACACATTTTAATGTTGCAAGCCTTTTTGTCCCTTCTACTCCCCCGTAGACGGCTCCTCTAGCTGTAGCGCTATGCTTTGAAGTGGCCTCCTGCAGTAAACCTACCGCGCTGATGGAAAGTAAGAGAGCTACTGGACTTTTGAACGGCTTGTTTAACTTTAAAACACTTCCAGACGCTTCAGTTGACAAGTCAAAAGTAAAATGCAACCTGTGTCAAACGGAGTTTAACTACCACCGGAGTACGTGGAGTTTGAGTTAGCACCTCCACGCTAAACACCCAGGTGCAGCCAAGCCAGCCTCAGCTCCACCAAAGGACCATTTTGGAGTGTGGGAGTCGCAGCAGAGCCGTGATTGATTCCCAGTTAAGACACTCTGGTAAGAAATGCTTTACATTATGGGCTTAAAACTGCCTTCAAATGGAAAATAACAGGATTTTAAACACGCAATTCAAAACACGATTAACTACGGAAATTCTGCGATTAATCTCGATTAAAAAATTAATCGTTTGACAGCCCTAATTATAAGTATTTTTACTGGTCTTAAAGCATAGAATGAGATCTCACAATTCATCATAACTTTTTCTTTTTAAAACAGCGAGTATTTGATTTCACACACAGATAAATGCAGACTTCACATTTCCAGCAGCTGAGCCTCAATTTTACCTCCTGAAATGTCAAACTGATGCTGGCAGATTTGATCACCTGTAGATAACTAGAACTGAAAACTCCCTGTCTCCTGCTGACCTTGTAACGTTAGTAAATTAAGTCAAATGAGAAACCTTTTAAAAAGGTTCTGTAATATGCAGAAGTGATGAGACATGTGCAGTGAAAATGTCAGCATCCTCACAAGCTGAGGTGGAAAGCACAAGAAAAAAAGCAGCAGCGTTGTTTTTATATTGCAGGATAAATAGAAAAGATAGTGTTATATATCACTCTAACATGAAACATGATTCATTAATAATCACTTCAACAAGAGAAAAGACTCTGATCATATAAAGCAGGGGTGTCAAACTCGCCACATACACACCAATTTAATCTCATGTGGGCCGGATCATTAAAAAGATGGAGGGAAGGAAGGGAGGAAGGAAGGAAGGAAGGAGAGACGGATGAAAAGGAGAAAGGAAGGAAGAAAGGGAGGAAGGAAGGAAGGACAAATGGAAGAAAGGGAGGAAGGAAGGAAGGACAGACAGAAGAAAGGGAGGAAGGAAGGACAGACGGAAGAAAGGGAGGAAGGAAGGAAGGACGGAAGAAAGGGAGGAAGGAAGGAAGAAAGGGAGGAAGGAAGGAAGGACAGACGGAAGAAAGGGAGGAAGGAAGGAAAAAAGGGAGGAAGGGAGGAAGGAAGGAAGAAAGGGAGGGAGGAAGGAAGGACAGACGGAAGAAAGGGAGAAAGGAAGGAAGAACAGACGGAAGAAAGGGAGGAAGGAAGGAAGGAAGGACAGACGGAAGAAAGGGAGGAAGGAAGGAAGAAAAGGAGGAAGGAAGGAAGAAAGGGAGGAAGGTAGGAAGGAAAGACAGATGGAAGAAAGGGAGGAAGGAAGGAAGGACAGACGGAAGAAAGGGAGGAAGGAAGGACAGACGGAAGAAACAAAGGAAGGAAGGAAGGGAGGACAGATGGAAGAAAAGTGGGCCAGATTGCACCCCTAGACGGGCCGGTTCTGGCCCACAGGTCGTATGTTTGACACCCCTGTTCTAACCCTTTCCTCGTTCTTCTGCTTGAATGCTTCTGTGTTTATAGTTTTTGGAGAGGATGACATCACTCCTACTTAAGGCTGCTCAATTAATCGAAATCTGATCGTGATTATGATTTAGGGGCCAAACGATCTCAAAACTAATAAAATCGGGGGGGAAATGATTTTTAATAATAATAATGAGATAGCGCTCAATAAGAAAGATTTTATTTTGAAAAGCTTAGACAGGAAGCCGCTGCAGCTCCGTTAGTTTGACAGAAGCTGAAACACACGGTGAAATGTTTTAACTGTAAATAAAAGTGCAGAGTTTCCAGCCTGCGTCAGACGATGCTGAGTTTACTGACTAATTATTAAAAACCAGGAAGTGATGTGTGAACTATCGTCATGGTAACCAGCTCAGCTGTAATATCTCTGCTCGTTTTCTGCTGTGTGTTGCGTTAAACGGCAGATAAAAGGCTGCTGCTGGGAGGGAAAATTAATTAAACTGAATGGACAAGAAATGTCCAATAAATGCAGCATGTTTCTAAAGTTTTAAAAAAAAGCGTTTTAATAATCGTGATTTCAATTTTGACCCAAAAAATCGTGATTATGATTTTTTCCCCTAATCGAGCATCGAGCAGCCCTAGTCCTACTGCAGCTCCACGTTCACTTCAACATTAAACAGTCAGCTGATCTCCAGTTTGCCTCTCTGGATGAAAAGAGGCAAAATAAAAGAACAAATAAATGAATAAAAACCAGTGAGTTGACTTTGTACCTTTTGTGTTAGCAGAGGCTGGTTCGGGTCGAGACTCAGAGCTTCCCACTCCTCCTCTGTTTCCATCTCGATACTGAAATCCCTCTGACTGTCTCTGGACAGACTGGAGGCAACGCTGCAATAAAAAAAAAACCAAAAACAATCAGAAAAGTTGTTGAATATACTCTATATATGTGTCTGTGTGTGTGTGTGTGTGTGTGTGTGTGTGTGTGTGTGTGTGTGAGGAAGAAGGTGTTAGATAGGTGACTGATTTCGGGTCTCACCTCTTCGCTCGGTCCTCAGCAAGACGCAGAGCCTCCTCAGCTGTCTCCCTCCTGGCTCGCTCATCTGCTAGACTCTGCTCCACCTCTAGCAGCCTGAACACACACACACACGCACACACACACACACACACACACACACACACACACACACACACACACACACACACACACACACACACACACACAAAAAATGGTAATATATCTGTGAGCTCGACCAATTCTACAAATTATCTGCAAATATCTGCCAGACAGTGTGGATGACATCACACAGAGCTACACACTTGTCTGTGTGTGTGTGTGTGTGTGTGTGTGTGTCTGTGTGTGTGTGTGTGTCTGTGTGTGTGTGTGTGTGCTCTCCTCACCTTTCTCTCAGCTGACCGGCTTCAGCAGTGTCAGAAATGACGGAGTCGTTGTTTCTCTCCTGGGGGGCTCCGGGTGCAACCTCAGCGTATGGCGACCCCTGCTGGTGGAGACAAAACATTACAAGTAGTAAATATAGAGATGAACCTTTTTGAGGTTTAAGGATTAGAAAGATAACCATGACATATATTTATAATGTATTTCTCACCTGAGCCTGGCCTTGGACTTGGCCTTCCAGCCAGTGGCAGCGGGTCTGAGTGTCCCTCAGGGTTTGAGAAACGGCCCTCAGCTGGGTGGCAACCGCACCTTTCTCCTCCACCGTCTGCTGCAGCTGTGAGGAAGATGAGGAGGAAGATGATGAGGAAGATGATGCATATTATAGCGTATAACAGTACACAGTGATGGAAGAAATCAGTGCTGTAATCTAACTGGAAGCATTTCACAAACATCTCACACGTGACTTCACTCTGTATTTAAAACCCTCCAGTCAAGGAAGAAAGGGAGGAAGGAAGAAGGAAGGAAAGGAGGTAGGGAGGAAGGAAGGAAGAAAGAAGGAAAGGAGGGAGGGAGGGAAAAGGAGGAAAGAAGGAAGGATGGAAGGAAGGAAAGGAGGGGGAAGGAGGAAAGAAGGAAGGAAGAAAGGAAGGAAGGAAGGAAGGAAGGAAGGAAGAAAGGAAAGGAACGAGGGAAGGAAAGAAGGTAGGGGCGAAGGAAGGAAGGAAGGAAGAAGGAAGGAAAGGAGGGAGGAAGGTAGGGAGGGAGGGAGGGAGGGAGGGAGAAAGGAAAAGAGGAAGGGAGGAAGGGAGGAAAGAAAAGGAAAGGAAAGGAGGAAGGAAGGAGGGAGGGAGAAAGGAAAAAGGGAAGGACGGAAAGAAAGAACAGTCAAAACAGACGAGAGGACGACAGGAAGCTTAACTCTGTCTCCTCATCGGGGTTTCATACCTTGGTGTTGAGCTGCTGGAAGTACTGGTCTCTCTGCTGGATCTCGTACATGCAGCGCTGCAGGTTTTGGTGCAGAT
This sequence comes from Scomber japonicus, assembly GCF_027409825.1. Taxonomy (NCBI): domain Eukaryota; kingdom Metazoa; phylum Chordata; class Actinopteri; order Scombriformes; family Scombridae; genus Scomber; species Scomber japonicus. The sequence goes on from NC_070578.1 coordinate 39,056,513, forward strand.
GGATCCTCTCTGCCTCCATCCGCCTCACCGCCTCCTCCAGTCCACTCTGACCTGACGGAGCTACGGCTTCCTGCAGCGGGCGGACACAGAAACACACCGAGTTAAAAATAAGATCTAACACTCAACAAAGGGTTGGATTTAAATGTGAAAACACGATACACAGAGATTTGGTTTTATTTAACCCTCCTGTTGTCCTCGAGTTAAGGAAGGAAGGGAGAAGGGAGAAGGAAGGGAGGGAGGAAGAGAGGAAAGAAGGAAGGACAGGAGGGAGGAGCGAAGGGAGGGAGGAAGGAAGGACGAAGAAAGGAAGGAAAGGAGGGTGGAAGGAAGGACAAAGGAAGGAAGGAAAGGAGGGCAGAAGGGAGGAAGAAGGAAGGGAGGAAGGGAGGAAAAAGGAAGGAGGGAGAGAGGAAGGAAGGAAGGACAGAAGGAAGGAAAGGAGGGAGGAAAGGAAGGAAGGGAGAGAGGGAGAAAGGAAGGAAGGGAGAGAGGGAGAAAGGAAGGAAGGGAGAGAGGGAGAAAGGAAAGGACGAAGGAAGGAAGGAAAGGAGGGCGGAAGGGAGGGAGAAGGAAGGGAGGGAGGAAAAAGGAAGGAAGGAAGGAAGGAAGGAAGGAAGGAAGGAAGGAAGGAAAGAAGGAAGAAGGAACAGTCAAAACAGATGAGGTCAATTTGGCCCGGGAGGACGACACAAGGGTTAAGATAAACAAACGTCTTTCTATCAGTAAACCTCTAACAGCAGTATCATGCAATAATAAAACAAGACATTAATAACTCACCTTGACTGTCTGGGTTTCCTTCTTCTCTCCTTCAGACCTGTAAAGCAGAACAATGTTTAACACCAAAAGCCAAAACTGACTCGCTGTGGTCCGTTATAAACTAAATAATAAGTATTAAATAAGTAAATAAGTAAAGCAATGAGACAGGAAGTAGAATTCTGCTTTGAGGAAGTGATGAGCAGAACTGAAAAGCAGGTTTCTTCCTACAGAAATGGAACAATTTCAAAATAAGAGCTGAAACCAAACCTGTGGATCCCGAACCTGCAAGATTTTCCTTCCTTCCTTCCTTCATTCCTTCCTTCCTTCCTTCATTCCTTCCTTCTCTCCTAAATTCCTTCCTCTTTTCGTCCTTACTACTTTCCTTCCTTCCTTCCTTCCTTCCTTCCTTCCTTCTCTCCTAAATTCCTTCCTCTTTTCATCCTTACTCCGTTCCTCCCTCCCTCCTTATTCCTTTCCTTCCTTCCTTCCTTCCTTAAATTCCTTCCTCTTTTCATCCTTACTCCTTTCCTTCTTTCCTCCCTCCCTCCTTACTCCTTTCCTTCCTTCCTCCTGTCCTTCCTTGACCTGAGGACTTCCATAACCATTGTAATATCTCTTAAAGCTGAATGTATGAAGACTGCCTCATATACTGTGAGAACAAGTGAAGTCTGACAGTCATACAAACAGCAGGCTGGCAGTTGACTTTTCTTTAACCCTCCTGTCGTCCTCCCGGGTCAAATTGACCCCATCTCTCTTTTGACTGCTCCTTCTTTCCTTCCTTCTTCCCTCTTTCTTTAATTTTTCCTTCCTTCTTCCCCTCCAACCTTCTGTCTTTGCTCCCTCCTCCTTCCATCCTCCCTTCCTTCCCATGTCCTTCCTCCCTCCCTCCCTCCTTACTTCCTTCCTTCTCTCCTAAATTCCTTCCTCTTTTCATCCTTACTCCTTTCCTTCCCTCCTCCTTACTCCTTTCCTTCCTTCCTTCTTTTCGATCCTTCCTTCTCTCCTAAATTCCTTCCTCTTTTCGTCCTCACTACTTTCCTTCCTTCTTTCCTTAAATTCCTTCCTCTTTTCATCCTTACTCCTTTCCTCCCTCCCTCCTTACTCCTTTCCTTCCTTCCTTCCTTCGCCCTTTCCTCCCTCCCTCCCTCCTTACTCCTTTCCTTCCATCCTTCCTTCCTTCTTTCCTTAAAAAAGAAGAAAAGGAGTAAGGATGAAAAGAGGAAGTCTTTTCATCCTTACTCCTTTTCTTCTTTCCTCCCTCCCTCCCTCTCTCCTTACTCCTTTCCTTCCTTCCTTCCTTCCTTCCTCCTGTCCTTCCTTGACCTGAGGACTTCTAAAACCATTTTAATATCTCTTAAAGCTGAATGTATGAAGACTGTCTCATATACTGTTAGAACAAGTGATGTCTGAGAGTCATAAAAACAGCAGGCTGGCAGTTGACTCTTCTTTAATAGCGTTCCCAGCTGGATGCAGACATTTCTGGAGGTTATGTCTGAATATGGTTTGTTATGTGTAGGCAGGAGACACATAAGCACCAGATATTCTTTTTAATATAAATTCGTACAGGAAGTTTCTGCTGCCCACCAGAGACTGATATTGGTTGAATTATCACTTTGGTGCACTTAAATTAAAGCGTTTACTCAGGATGTATTTAACCCTCCTGTCGTCCTACCGGGTCAAATTGACCCCGTCTCTTTTGACTGTTCCTCCCTTCCTTCCTTCCTTCCTCTTTCTTTAATTTTCCTTTGTTCTTCCCCTCCTTCTATACTTCTTTCCTCACATCCTTCCTTGCTTCTTTCCTTCCTTCCCCCCTCCCTCCCTCCCTCCTTACTCCTTTCCTCCCTCCTCCTCTCATTACTTCCTTCCTCCCTCCCTACTCTCTTCCTTCCTTCCTCCCTCCTTACTCCTTTCCTTCCTCCCTCCCTCCCACCTTTCCTTCCTTACTCCTTTCCTCCCTCCCTCCCTCCCTCCCACCTTTCCTTCCTTACTCCTTTCCTCCCTCCCTCCCTCCTTTCCTTACTCCTTTCCTCCCTTCCTTTTTTCCTTACTTCCTTCCACCCTTCCTCCTTACTCCCTTTCCTTCTCTCCTTCCTTCCTTCCTCCCTCCCTCCTTACTCCTTTCCTTCCTTCCTTCCTTCCTTTCTTTCTTGACCTGAGGACAACAGTTGGGAGGAGTGTTTAACAGACATGAACTACAAGGCATAACTGTGATTTTCAGTTGGCTCTTTCTTTTCTGAACAAACAAAAACATGCATACATATTTTTTAATCTTCAGTTTGCTTTTACCTCAGATCTGCTGTTTCTTCTTGGCGAATGTGGTCTTCTTTTCCAGTTTGCACCATCTGTACTGTTTGTTGTTTCTCATCCATCTGCTGCAAAAACAGAAAAAAATAGCAGAGAAAAAGATTTTAATCACTAAAGATAGAACAATCTTTTTAATTCTGTATAATGCATTAAAACACCAATTCTCACATAGACCAGTACATATGCATCCCAACATAAAAATACAGTGCAAGTCAAAGCAATGGTATGTAAAAAATAAAAACCCCAAAACAACCCCAAATGTAACTGGACCCTGCATGCCGTCTACAACATGAAACACCGCAGAGAGACAGGAGGTGCAAGCAACAGCCAAACTAAAATCACAGCTGATGACTTGGACTTACCGGCCCATGTTTCTCATTCTGGACACTTCCTTCTGACTTTTCCACACTCACGGAAGACCCCCCTTGCCTGGACTCAACCACTCTTTTGGCGCCGGCCAACTCATCGACCAGCCTGTCGCGATCGTTTTGGAGGCTGGCCATCGATCTGGAGAACGCCGACAGCTGCCTGTTGTACGAGCCGTTCTCCAAGACGGCTTTCTTCAGCTCCTTTTCCTTTTCCGACAAAGCCTTCGAGAGCTCTTCCAACAGCTTGTTCAGCTCTGCCGGGGCGTCTTTGCTCTCTAAAGCGTTTAATTTATGAACCAGGATGTCTCTCTCTTTAGCAAACATCGCCAAGTCAGAGGTAGCGTCCTGAAGGCTGCGCTCGACCTTGTTGAAAGCTGCTTGAGTCTCTCGGAGTTCTTCGTCGTATCTGTTCCTCAGGACCTTGAAGTCTTCGATGAGCTGGTCTCGGTCGTTCTGCAGAGCGGCCATGGCTTTGCACAGGGATTCGTTTTGAGCTCTTATGTCTTTATTTTGAGTTTTAGCCTCCGATAACTGCTGCTCCATCTCCAGAGTGTCTTTGGCGAGCTCTGCCACGCGTTGATCGGCCGTCTCTCGCTCGCTCCTCATCAGCTCCACCTCGCGCTCGAAGCCGTCCAGCTCACTGTTGTACTTATCCTCGGCGTCGCCCAGTTTTTTATCCGTTTCGCTCTCCAGCAGCTGCATTTTCTCCTTGAGCTCGTCCGTTAAGGTTTTCATAGAGAGAACTTTTTGCTGCAGGTCGTTACATTCGGCTGCTTTGGCTGCCACGGCTTGCTGCAGGTCGCCGATCACTTTGCCTTCGTTCGTCGTGGCTCTTTCTTCCAGTTTTGTAGCCTGAGCTTGAAGTTTAGAAATTTCTGCTTTTAAAGTATTGCTTGCCTCTTCTTCCTTTTGGAGCTCTGACCGAGACTCCCTGAGCTGCTTTTCAGCTGCTGCCTTTTGGGTTTCAAGGTTTTTGATCACATCCTGCTGTTTCTTGAGCAACACCTTCAACTGGTTGTCCTTTAAGAATAAAACTTGATTCAGATCCTCTCTGTAACGAACCAGCTGTGCCCTGAGCATGGCGTTCTCTGAATTGAGGTCATCCATCTGATGCAACAATTTCCTAATTTCATGTTTAAGTCCTTTGGTTGCACCACCTTCCCCGTCCACAGAGCCCTCTTTACCCTTTAGGCCTAGCTGGCTTTTTGCTTCAAGTATTCTGTATTCTGACATCAGTCGCTCTCTTTCACTCTGTAAAGACACCATTGAGTTCTTAAAGGACTCAATCTTAGCTGCCATCTGCTCCTTTTCCTGGATAGACCTGTTCACTTTAATTTGCAGACTTTTCACCTTGGTCTCGAGCCCTCTCAACTCTTTGTCAGCCTTTTCCCGTTGGTAGTGCGAGGATGTTAACCGGTCCTCGTAAACTGCTACCTGGGAGCGATAGTTAGTCTGGAGTTGTTCCAGATATCCTGACATCTGTCCGTCTTTACATGACAGCAAAGAGGAGATCTCAGCATCTTTGCTCTGGAGGAGTGTTCTCAGTTGCAGAGATATTCCCTCCTGCTTCTCAAAAACACCCTGAAGTTTGTCGTTTTGAGACTGTAAAAGGAGCAGCTGAGCGTCCGTGTCTGCGTTGACCTTCTCGGTTTGCTGGAGATTAAGCTGCAGTTGAGAAATCAAATCTTCTTTGTCGGCAACCTGTCTGTTGAGCGTGTTTTTATCCTGCTCTACTCTTTCGACCTGAGCATCGAGCTCCTTTACCTGCACAGTCATGAGCTCCACAGTCTCAGCCAGTTCGGCGTTGCTTGCACTCATTACAAACAGCTGCCTTTGCTGTGCGGCGGCAGCGACAGAGTATTCATTCAGCGTCCTTTCCAGTCTGGACTTGGTCACTCGTAGTTCATTCACCTCTTTTTCTTTCACTCTCATGTCTTCCAGGAATCTTTTGATCACAAAGCCCTGTTCGAGGAGCTGGTTGTCCTTCTCGTGCAATGTTTTCTGATACAAGTCGTTCCAAATTTTCGTAGCATCTGCTCCCTGAGGAGTGGACGACAGAGCCGACAGCTTCGCTTCAGTCGTTTCAAACGCTCTCTTAAGAGTATTTATCTGTAGATCTTGAGAGTCGATCTGCTGCCTCAGTTCACTCACTTTTTGACTTTCTCTATGTTTTAACTCACTGAGGTCACTGATCTGTTGCTGCAACATAATTTGATTCTCCATGTAAGAGTTTATTTGTTTCTCTTCTTTATTTTGCTGTGATAGTGCTTGCTCTACAATCTCATCCGCAGATTTTTTATTTTGCTGTGATATTTCCAAAGTCAGCTGATCTCTTTCCTGCTGAACACTCACAATCTTCTCTGTGGCCTCCTCAAGGAGATTCTTGGTCATGATCATCTCAGCTTCAACTTGTTTTCTTTTCTCCTCTGAAAGTGACGTCTTCTCTGAACTTTTCTTCAGTTCCTTCTCCAGGTGTTCACAGGCCGACTGCGACGTCTTCAGAGAGCTCTCTAAATCTAAAATCACTTCTTGGTATTTAATGCAGTTTTGTTGCAGCTGATTGATCTCCTGATGCTTTTCTCTGAGGAGTTCTTGCAGTTCTTTCTTCACGTTCTTGGACCCTTCGTTGCCTCTCTGAACCGTCTTGAGTTTCTCCTCAAACACTTTGACTAATTTGAGCTGCTCCTCCTCCTTTTCTTGTCGAACCTGGTTGCTCATCTCCTTACTTGCTGCCAGTTGAGAGGACAGCTGCGTGTTTTGGGTTTGCAAAGCGTTTACAGACTCAGTCAGTTCATCAATTTTTTCAGAGTTTTTGAGAATCACAGTTTCCAAATATTCATTTTCATTTTTCACTTTGTCTGAAATCTCTTGAACATTTTCAAGCTCCTCTTGCAGAAGAGACTTATCGTCCTCCAGGATTCTAACCTTCTCATTTAGGCTGATAGTCTCTTGGCTGTGACGGTTAATGATGTCTTTGAGCTCTTTAATGCCATCGTCTTTCTTCCCCAACTGCAATTCATGATCGTTCTGTATCTTTTCGATCCTTTCAGAAAGATTTTGCCTCTCCTTTTGTAACAAGTTGTTGATTTCCAATTGAGCACCAAGCTCTGTTTTCTGAGCCTCGATCTGGGCAGTCAGCGAGTTATTCAAACTGAGCGCTTCATCAAGTTTAAGCTGCATGTTGCTTGTGTACGAGTTTGATTCGGAGTGCTCCTTTTCTAATGAAGAGCTCGCCTCTTGAAGCTTTTCCATCAGTCGGCCATTTTCAGCTTGTATCTCTGTAAGCTTCTCTCTGAGTTCCTCTGATGACTCCTTAAGTTTGGAAATCTCAGCCTCCAACTGTTGATTTTTATCATTCAGCTCACACATCTCCGCTCTGTGGTTTCCATCAATCTCCGTCAGTTCTTTTCTAATTTTCTGATTCTCTTCCTCCAGATCTTCAATCTTATGCCGTTTCTCTTTTGAAAATTTGTGCATCTTCTCTTTAATCCTTTCGTTTTCCTCCTCCATCTCTCTTGCCTGTCTCTCCAGATTCTCCATCTCGGTGTCATGTTTGTGCACTTTTCTCAGAGCTTCCTGCCTCTCTCTTTTGGCTCCCTCCAAAAGCTGTCTCATCTTATCCATTTCGCTGCTAACATTTTCATAGGCTTGTAAAAGAGACTCGTACTCTTGCTTCAGCTCAGAGTGCCTCGACTTCCATTTGGTCAGCTCCTCTGTTTGAGAGTCTTTAAGAGATTCTAGCTGGCAGGAAAAGGCTTGTTTCTGCTGGGTGATGCTTTCTATGGTGAGTTTCAGGCTCTCACAGGCTGCAGAAAGGCTTCGGTTATCATTAAGGACGTGATCGATTTCAGCGCTGAGCTTGTCTTTCTCCTCCTTCAGAGACACCACAAAGCTTTCCAAGTCTGTATTTTGTTGTTTCAATTTCAGAGCTGATGATTGCAGATTAGAGTTCTCAGTTTCTTCAGCTTCATGTTTGACTGACAGCTTTTCTACGTCTTCTTTGAGCGTTGCATTTTCCTTCAAGAGTTCTTTCCTGGAGACTAAAGCCGCTTGAAGTTTCCTGGTTAGGAGAGTTATTTTGCTTTGGCTGTCTTGATTGTTCGATTTCGTGCCTTCATCTCGAGATTTCTGGAGCTCCTCATTCTCTGTTCTCATCTTATCAACGGCTACTTCATGCAGTTTAATTTGCTGTCGTAATTGCTGTTCAAGTGCTGCAATTAGCTCTTCCTTTTCTGAAACTTGAGCCTGAGAAACTAACAATGCATCATCTCTCTCTTTCAGTTTCGCTTCAAAGTCTTCGGCACATTTATGAGTAAAATCGGCCTCGTCTTTGTTAACCATTTCTTCTTTTATGCAAATTGCAGACATCCTTTCACGACGCTCCTCATTTACTTGCTCAGACTGCTGCAGCTGATTATTCAGTGACGTTAACTCATCTCTCAGTTCGTCAATTAACTTGAGAGCGTTTTCTTTTTCTTGCTTTAACAACTCCAAATTCCTTTGTTGTTCAGTGTAACACAGCTGTGCTCTTTCAAGCTCTGTAATCAAACTGTCTTTCTCTTCATTGAGCTGCTGCTTTGTCTCTGCTAATGTTGTCTGGACGGCTGAGATTTGCTCCATAAGAGTTTTATTGTCTTCCATTAAAATCTGATACTTTTCTTCATTCACATGAGTTTGTTCTTCGAGTGCAGATTTGGAGGAGATCTTGACCTCAGTCTCCAAAGCTTCCTTCTCCTGTTGGGCAACTTTAATCATTTCCTGGTATTTCTCAACTTCTTCTATTTTTTCTTTTACGTCAGCATGAGCTTTCTCCAAGTTGCTTTCTGCCAGTTGTAATTTTGAGTCCAAAGTCTCTGCTCTTTGCTCCATCGCTACAAAAGCCTCGTCTTTACTCGCAATCTCAACAGACACACTCTCCAATTTGGATTTAACAGTTTCTAGCTCTGTTTGTAAGTTTGATAGAGAGTGGCATTGGCTTTCCTTCTCAGCCAGAGACATCTTTAAATCTTGTAGAGTTGTATCTCTCTCCTCAACAAGCTGCCTCAAAGTGTCCAGCTCATCGAGATAAGACAACGAGGTCTTACGGAGGTCTTCCAGTTCCCGGACTTTCTCATCAAATTTTAACTGGACAGCGTTGAGCTCGTTCGTCTGCTGGCAGTGTTGCTCCAGCAGAGCTTTGTAGTCGTCTTTCAGTTCGGCTAATTCTTGAGTTAATTTCTTTTCGTTTTCTTGAGCTTTCTTCATGGTCTCTTTTCGTGCCAGTAAAGCAGCTTGGGCCTTTTTCTGTAGCATCGCCTTTTCTTGCTTCACCTGTGCGAGCTGGTTCTCTAAATCTTCAGCAGCAGCAGCACTAGTGGAAGATTTATCCTTTGATTCTTCTTTATATGTCTTGATTTCAGTTTGCAGCTCCTCTAATTTCTGCATCATGTTGTTTCTGTCTCGCTCAAAGGCATCTTCTCTCTCGGCAACGTTGGTCTGCAGCTGTTTGATCAGGTTGTTTTTCTCACTGAGTGTTTGAACTGTTTCTGACAAAGACGCCTCTTTCTCATTTAGCGCCGCTTCCAAAATGTGTTTTTCTGACTCAAACTGCTCAAGTCTTTCGATTTCTGTTTTGTGTCCAAGAATCTCTCCCTCCTTCTCAAGGATTTTCTTTTCATAAACAGAGACATTTTCTTTGTGAAGTTGTTCTGAGGCTTGAGCTTCATTTGTCACTTCCTGTAATTTAGTTTGTAAAAGTGACACCTCGGTTTTAACGCTCACATCTTCCTCCTCCTTTTGATTTTCATATTTTTCAATCTTCTTCATAAGATCCTTTCTTAGAATGAGAGCAGCATGAAGCTTCTTCTTGATTACATCTTTTTCTTTAGACACTCTGGCGAGATCACCTTTCAGTTCATCATTTTCCTTTTTCAGCTCGAGTTTCTCCGAATTCTTGATTTCCATTTCACTTTGAGAGCATGAGACACGTTCTTCTAGTTGCTGAGAAACCTCTTCAAGCCTCTTCACGGAGCATTGATGTGCTTGCTCTGTGCCTTCTAATTTTGCCATCAGAGAAGTTATTTCCTCATTAAGCTTCACTCTTTCATTGGAGGCGGACTCCATGACTTGGACGACGGATGCATCTTTATCCCTTAACTGCTGACTAAGTCCTGCAAGTAGCTCCTTCTGTTGACCTATCTGGATGCTCATGCAGCCGATTTGCTCGTCCTTTGCTTGCAGCTCATCGTGTAAAGAAGAGTGTTTGACAGCAGCTTCTTTCACTTGCTCTGCTTCAGCGTTGAGCCGAGCTTGCAAATGCTCCACCGTCTCTTGTAGGAAAGTAATCTCTTGACCCTTCTCCGAATCACTCCTCTCTCCTTCATTAAGCGTATTCTGCGCTTTTTGTAATTGCGCTGCAGTCTTATCCAACTCAGCTTTCAAAGCATCTATTTCAGACTGATGACGCTCCTCTACTTGTTTTATCATGTGCTCTAAATAAGCTTTTTCATCATTTAAAGCAGCTGATCTCTCACACGTGGAATCTTTATCGGAACCAGTTTTTCTCGCTACCAGTTTTTCTAACTCGTGCTCCACGGCTTTTAGAGCCTGCTGCAAATTAATGTTCTCGTTATCCTTTTCCTGGACAGACGCTAACACCTTTTCCAGTTGAATCCTGGATGTCGACGCCTCCAACTCTTTCGCGCTGAGTTGATCGGACCCTTTCCTAATTGCAGCAGAAGCCTCGGATAGCTTCTCCTGAAAACTGTCCAAGTCTTGTTTCAAAGCATTAACTTTAGCATCTTTAGATTTCATTTCATTTTCAACACTTTTCAACTGTTCTGCAAGTAGATTCTTATCCTGTTTTTCTCTATCCAGAACTAACAGCCACTCTTGCTCAGAGTCCTGCAGAATTTGCTCTACCTTTTGAATGTTGTGTTTTAATTGAGAAAGTTCTTCGTCTTTGGCACTAACCTTTGCTTGAAGACTCTCCTTCTCGGACACCATTTTCTCCACGTGTTCGTTCATGCTGCTGGACTGCTGCTCCTGCGATGCCCAAATTTGATGGTGCCTTCTTTCCAGCTCTTCTTTCTGTGAAACAAGCCTTCTAATCTCATCTTGTAAATGAGCGTTTTCCTTACTGACCGCACTGTGACGCCTCTGTTGCTCCTCCTTTGACAAACTAATCTCCTCATTTAATCTTTTATTTTGCTCTTCTAGTTTCTGCATTTCTGACACCAGCTGCGTTGTGTGTTTGGCTTGGGTTGTGTACTGACTGTTAATTGCATGGAGAGCCATTTCTCTCTGCTCCAGGTTTTCTGTCAGTGCATTAATCTGAGCCACCACTTGAAGATGTTGTGATTTCAGTCTTTCTATTTCCACGGTCAGCAGTGACACGCTCGCTTTATGAGACGCAAAAGCCTCGTCCTTTTCCGTTGACAGACTGGAGTTCAGGTTTTGTGTTTCAGCTAGTTTGTGTTGGATTGCTGATAACTCATTTCTCAGTGTTTCTACAGTGGACGTTGCCATTTGACGTTCGCTGTTGGTATCGTCCAACAGCTTCCGAAGGTTGGACACCTCGTCGGTACTTTGGGACAGCTGCTTTCTTACGTCTTGCAACTCTTCTAAGTTACATGCATATTTCTCTTGCAGGTTGTTGAAGGCACTTTGTGTTTCTTCTGTGGACTTTTGAAGGTTTCCAGAGTCTGTGGACATTGTCTGAATTTGACTCTGTAGCTGAGACACCAACTCTGAGCTTTCCATGAACTGAGTTTTGAAGAGCAACGCCTCGTCTACTCTCCTCTGCATGTCATGAAGAGACTTTGATTGGTCAAGGAGAGCTGCTTCTTTTTCTTCTAAGACCTTTTTCAGATCTGCTGTCTCAGATATCTGCACTTGGAGGCTGTTGTTAAGCTTTGCCACAGATTCTTCCAGGTGTAAAATCTGTTCTTTCAAAGTGACGCACTCTTCTTCTTTGACTTGTAGGTTCGATTTGAGACTCTCAGCTACAGATAAAGACTGATTTTGACTTTCTAGACTTGACTGCTCTTTTTGCTCTAAAGTATTTTTCAGCATGGATGACTCTGAAGTAAGACTCTCAACTTGACTTCTGAGCTCTGAAACCTGCGCTCTTAAACCAACGCTGTCATCTGTTTCCTGTTTCAGCCTCTGCTCCTGCTCAGCGATCCTGAGGTTGAGTTGCTGGATCAAAGTATCTTGCTGTTTCAGGGAATCATCTTTTCCTTGTGTGGTCATACTAAGCCTCTCTCTTTCTAACCCTACTGTTTGGAGCTGACTGTCTCTCTCACAGACTGCTGTTTTAAGATGTGTGACTTCTTCATGAGCACTGGACAGCTTGGTGACTGTTTTCTGTAGTTCAGATTTTAACCTCGTATTTTGCTCATTCAGTGCTTGAATGCTATCTTTACAATCAATCACCTCTGCTTTCCTCTGATCCTCCTCTTGTAGCAGCTGACTGTTTTCCACCGTGAGTTTCTGCACGATCGCCTTCAAGTCGGTAATTTCACCCTCCATCTTTGCAGCATTCTCGTTCATGGCGCCAAGCTGAGTGCTGAGTGAAAGCACGGATTCATTTCGTCTATTCAGCTCATCTTTATGGTTTTGAAACTCACTCGTTACTTCTACTAAGGTCTGATCTTTTTGCTGAATCTGCTGTTTAGCCTCTAAGCACTGTTGCCTGAGTGACTCTACCTCAGTCTGTATCTGTGACAGGAGATCCTTCTGTTGCATGACTTCCTTCTGATAAACACTACACTCCTCTGCTTTCTGCTGAAGCATCGTGTCTTTCTCCATCAACCCTGACTTGAGGACAGACCCTTGCTCCTGAAGCATCGATATCGTGTCCTGAAGCTGCAGCATCTGATTGTGCTGAGCCTCCAACTGAGAACTCTTCTCTGATGCCGTTTGTTCTTTCTCATTCAACGACGTGTCGAGTTGACTAACCTGCATTTTTAGACCGTCAGCTTGCTCCTGTAAACTCTGAAGCTGCTCTTCTCTCTCCCTCAGTGTTTTTGACAGGTGAGTACATTCATTTGTCTTCTCAAGCAAACCTGCAGAGTTCGACATTTCGCTTTCCTTGAGGATCTTTTTTAATTTATTTGTCTCGACGGTGAGCTCTTCCTTTTCCTTCGACAGGCTGTTAATTACTTCCTGATTATCTGCAATCTGAATTTCAAGCCCAGAACTTCTTTCTTGGAGTTCAGAAACAGATTTGATGTTTTGTGCCAGCTCTTCTTGTAGTCTCTGATTATCTTCTGTTAGAGACGTAATCTTCACGCTGAAGCTGGCGTTCTCTTCTCGAGTCATTTTCAGCTGTCCATCGAGATCAGATACGACCTGCGTTTGCTGAGCGAGCTCCTTTTCTCTGGATTCACAAGCAGAGCGAAGTTGATGGTTTTCTTCCACTACTGTCTGAATTTGGCTCTTTAAGCTCGTCAGCTCTGTTTGTCTTTGCTCTGTTTCAGATTCAAACTTCCTGGCGTTTTCCTCCATCGCACGGGTTTGATCGCTCAGAGACTTAATCGTATTATTTGTATCGTTCAGTTCATCTTTGTGATTTTGGCACTGCTGAGTCACACTTTTCAACATTTCTCCTCTCTCTTCCAGCTGCTGGCAAAGCCGTGAGCGTTCTCCGTTAAGCGATTCGGCTTCGGCTCGTAGTTTGCTCATTTCACTCTGCAAACCGTCGCACTCTTCCTGTTTCTCTTTCAGCGTCGAGTCCTTATCCATCAAACCAGACTTCAGAGCTGCTTCCTGTTCCCGAAGCAAAGACAGCGTTTCCTCGAGCTGCATTTGCTGATTTTGATGAGCCTCTATTTGCTTTTGGAGATGAGTGACAGTCTGCTCTTTTTCTGTCATGTCACGCTGCAGCTGGTCAACATTCGACGTCAGGTTTTTCACTTCTTCTTGCAGTTGCTTCTCCGTCTCCTCCTTCTCCCTGAGTAACTGGTTGAGATGATTACATTCATTAGTTTTCTCCAGCAGGACTTCTGAGTTCGAGTGTGTGCTTTGCTCAAGAACTCGATTCAACTCTTTACTCTGAGCAGTCAAATCCTCTTTATCTCTCTGCAGCCCTTCCATGATCGTGCTGTTTTGCATGAGCTGCGTTTCAAGTGTGGATATTTTAGCTTGTAAAGAATCTTTCTCGACTTTCGCAACTTCTGAAATGTCTTTTACTCTTTCGGATACTTCCACTTCGAGTCTCTCCTTCTCCTTCGTGAGAGAGTCTAATTGCTTCTCCAGATTGCCGTTTAGTTGGAGAGAAGATGAAACCTTTTCGTTGAGCTGCTTCACGTTCTGCGTCTGTTGCTTGAGCTCCTTGTTCAGACCTTGAAGCTTCTCTTGCAGCTGCTGCTTCTCGGCTTTCATGTTTTTTAATAGCGTCTTGACTTTGGAGAAGTTTTCAGTTTTGATCTGAAGTTCTTTGCTCAACTTTTGCTTTTCTGATTCCTGGACTTGAAGCTCGGTGTTGAATTTCATCCTTTCATCCTCGGCTTGTTTATCGGTTGCTTTCAGTTGGTTTTCCAGTGACTCAATGGTTTCTACTTTTTCTTGCATTTCCTTTTTAATCTTTTCCTCACTCTGTACTTGCTCCTTTAACTGTTCAGACAACCTCTCCACATCGCCGTTATATTTCTCCACTTGAGCTAAAAGTTTATTCTGCTCCTCCTTTAAAGATTTGACTTCTTCTTCATACGTCTGCTCTTTATCATTTAGCTGTTTCTCATTGTTGCTATCTTTGTCTTTCAGCTGTGAAATGACTCCTTCTGACTCCTGCAGCTTCAGCGTGGACGAACTCAGCTGCTCCTTTAACGAAGTGATGTGCGTTTCACATTCAGAGAGGTGATTACGATGGCTCACAGTCTGTTTCTGGATCTCTCCTCGAAGATCCTGAATGATCTTCTTATCCTCTTCCGTCTGCTTTATGAGATGTTCCACCTCCGCCGCTTTGGTCTCCATCTCCTCTTTGGTGTTGACGACCTCCATCTCTGTATCTTTAAGTTTCCCAACCAGCTCTGTGATCTTGCTATTCAAAGACTGCTGATCTGAGCTCTGTGAGTCTCTTATAACCATCGCTTCCCTCTCCGCTTTACTCAACGCATTCTCCACTTGAACCAAATGCTCCTCTTTGAGTTTGAGGTCCCGTTTCAGCACTGTGACCTGCTCCGCGTACTCCGCCATGTGACCAGACAGCGATGAGATCTCTTTGTCTTTTTCCAACAGGAAGTCTTTAAGACTGTCGATTTCACGCTCTCGGCTTTGGAGATCGTGAATGAGTTGAGCTCGTTCTTCCAGGTGAGCTGAGTTGAGTTTGTCCAGATCCTCGTTTGTCTGATCGAGGTCAGTTTGTAAAGTTTCTATGGTGGTTTCCTGTTTCTGGGTCTGCAAATGAGATAAAATGAAGTTTAAATCATTAGTATGAAATCAAGTCATGTAAGATTAGCCTGTAGTGTATTCTGAAACCTTTCTGAAAATACAAAGATTGATGTTTAATTTTTAATTAAAGCACACCAAGGAGGGAGGGAGGAAGGATAGAAGGGAGGGAGGGAGGAAGGAAAGGAGGGAGGGAGGAAGGAAAGGAGGGAGGGAGGAAGGAAGGAAAGGAGGGAGGGAGAGAGGGAGGTGGGGAGGGAGGGAGGGAGGGAGGGAGGGAGGAAAGAAGGAAGGAAGGAAGGAGGGAAGGAAGAGAAGAAGAAGGAATGAAAGCAGGGAGGAAGGAAGGATGGAATGAGGAAGAAGGAAGGAAAGGAAGGAGGGAGGGAGGGAGGAAGGAAGGAAAGGAGGGAGGAAGGAAGAAGGAAGGAAGGATGGAAGGGAAGAAGAAGGAAGGAAAGGAAGGAGGGAGGGAGGAGGAAGGAAAGAAGGAAGGAAAGGTGGAAGGAAGGTAGGGAGGAAGAAGGAAGGAAAGGAGGGAGGGAGGGAGAAGGAAGGAAAGGTGGAAGGAAGGAAGGGAGGAAGGAGGAAGGAAAGAAGGAAGGAAAGGTGGAAGGAAAGGTGGAAGGAAGGAAGGAAGAAGAAAGGAAAGGAGGGAAGGAAAGAAGGAAGGAAAGGTGGGAGGGAGGAAGGAAGGAAAGGAGGGAGGGAGGGAGGGAGGAAGGAAGGGAGGAAGAAGGAAGGAAAGGAGGGAGGGAGGAAGGACGGAAGGGAGGAAGGAAGCGAAGAAGAAGGAAGGAAAGGAGGGTAGTGTATTGTATTTCATTAAAGCAACCCGAACCTTCTCCTTCAGCACACTCAGCTTCTGCGTGAGGTCGAAGACTTCAGTCTTTAACTCCGAGCGTTGTTTCTCTGAGCTGCTGAACTTAGTGGAAACTTCCTCGAGCTGAAAGGAAGAAAAAATAAATAAAATAAAATAATACAACTGACAAACAAACAAAATCCTGATATAAAAAAACAGAGAAATATATTTTATTATTATTATTTATTTATTTATTTATTTTTTTTTAAATAATTTTATTATTTTATTACTTTTATTAATTTTTTTTATTATTTTTTATTTTATTTTATTACTTTTATTTTATTATTTTTTATCATTATTATTTTTTTAATTTTTATTTTATTATTATTTTTTAATTATTTTTTATGTTATTACTTTTTATTTTATTATTTTTTATAATAATAATAATAATTATTATTATTATTATTATTATTATTATTATTATTATTTTATTTTAATTATTCTTTTATTTTTTAATTATTTTATTTTAATTATTTTTTTATTCTTATATTTTTTTATTTTATTATTATTATTTTATCTTTTAATTATTTTATTTTAATTATTTTATTTTAATTATTTTTTTATTCTTTTATTTTTTTATTTTATTATTATTATCATTATTATCATCAATACTTTGACTGTGTTCTTTCCCATGACACGTTTTTATGTCTTGGGCCAACTGAAATATTTCTGACTTAATGGAAATGAAAATAATAAAATTTGATCGCCAAAAAAACAAACCCAGAAAGCTATAGAGTCAATCTCTTACAGTGTGCTCTGCCTGGAGCAGTTTATCAGACGTCTCTTTGTACTGAGTGTCTTTAGCACTCAGAGACTCTCGGAGGCTGCTGATCAGCTCCAGCTTCTCAGACGTCTTAGCTAACGTGTTCTCCTTCTCGATGAGAGAGCTCTCCAGACACTCCTGGGTGTCACTCAGCCTGGGAAAAGAAAAGAAAAGAAAAGAAAAGAAAAGAAAAGAAAAGAAAAGAAAAGAAAAGAAAATCAGAACAGCTGAAACATTTCACATTTTAAAATATCAACAGCAAAATATACCTTAATTCCTTCCTCTTTCCTTCCCTCCTACCTTCCTACCCTCTTTCCTTCCTTCTTTTCTTCCTCCTTTCTTTCTTTCCTCCCTTCCTTCTCTCTTTACTTCTTTCCTTTTTCCCTCCCTCCTACCTTCTTTCCTTCCTTTCTCCCTCCTTTCCTTCCTTCCCTCCTTTCTTTAACCATCCTGTCGTCCTCCAGGGTCAAATTGACCCCGTCTGTTTTGACTGTTCCTTCTTTTCTTCCTTCCTTCCTCCTTCTCTCTTTCTTTCCTTCCCCTACCTTCCTCCCTTCCTTCTTTCCTTCCTTCCTTCCTTCCCTCCCTCCTCCTTTCTTCTGTCCTTCCTTCCTCTTTTCCTTTCTCCCATTCTCCCTCCTTTCCTTCCTTCCTCCCTCCTTCTCTCTTTCTTTCCTCCCCCTTCCTTCCTCCCTTCCTTCTTTCCTTCTTTTCTTTCTTCCTCTTTTCCTTTCTCCCTCCCTTCCTTCCTTCTTTCCTTTCCTCCCTTCCTTCCCTCTCTCCCTCCTTTCCTTCCTTCCTCCCTCCCTTTCCTCCCTTCCTTCTTTCCTCTGTCCTTCTTTCCTGTCCATCTTTCCTCTGTCCATCTTTTCTTCCTTCTTCCTCCCTCCTTCCCTCCCTCCTCCCTTCCTTCCCTCCTTCCTTCCTTACTTCCTTCCTTCCCTCTTTCTTTCGTCCCCCTTCTTTCCACTTTTCCTTCTTTCCTTTCCTTTCCTCCTTCCCTCCCTTGACTGGAGGACAACAGGAGGGTTAAGGTGTGACTAAGCTGTGGTTAAAGATCATGGTTTGGGTTAAAATCATCACTGGAGACAAGTTTTCAAATTCCTTTAAAGATATGCAACCTTTGTTGTCATGGCAACAGTGAACACCACCATTAACTGACATGAGCAAGATTAAGTTGATTACAGTTTCTAAATGTGGGTTTCTATTGTTTTGGGATTAATTGCCCCGCTGTAGTCCGTATCTTACCCTCTGAGCTGCTCGTTCAGACTGCTGACCATCAGCTGATGCTTCTCTGCGTCTCTGCTCTGTTGGTTTCGGGCGCTGGCGAGTTGACTCTGGAGCTTCTCGGACTCGTTCTGAAGAAACAAAAAAATAAAATAAAAATAAAATAAAGATCAATAACTTTTAATATTGTTAAAGAAAACTCAGAATAAAGAAACTCTCACAGCACACAGACGTGGAAGACACAACTGGAATTACTTATTATTATTATCAGTATAAGAAAAGTGTTATGTCCTTCCTCCCTCCCTCCTTCCTTCCTTCCCCCCTCTCTCCTTCTTTCCTTCCATCCTTCTTTCCTCCCTCCTTTCCTTCCTTCTTCCTCCCTTCCTTCCTTCTTTTAAAAAAAATTACTTAACATAAAAGACTCACAAATAGTACTTCACCACTTCACCACTCTCCCTCCCCTCCCTCCTTTCCTTCCTTCTTCCTCCCTCCATCCATCCTTTCCTTCCTTCTTCCTCCCTCCTCCCTTCCTTTCCTTCCTTCTTCCTCCCTTCCTTTCCTTCCTTCTTCCTCCCTCCTTTCCTTCCTTCTTCCTCCCTTTCCGTCCTTCTTCCTGCCTTCTCTCCCTCCCTCCTCCCTCCTTTCCTTCCTTCTTCCTCCCTCCCTTTCCTCCCTCCCTCCCTCTCTCCCTCCTTTCCTTCCTTCTCCCTCCTTTCCATCCTTCCTTCTTCCTCCCTCCCTCCTTCCTTTCCTTCCTC
Source organism: Scomber japonicus (assembly GCF_027409825.1). NCBI lineage: Eukaryota > Metazoa > Chordata > Actinopteri > Scombriformes > Scombridae > Scomber > Scomber japonicus. The sequence continues at coordinate 39,074,921 of NC_070578.1, forward strand.
CCTTTCCATCCTTCTTCCTCCCTTCCTCCTTCCCTCCTTTCCTTCCTTCCTTCTTCCTCCCTCCTCCCTTCCTTTCCTTCCATCTCCCTCCTTCCTTCCTCCCTCCCTCCTTTCCTTCCTTCTTCCTCCCTCCTTCCTTCCCTCCTTCTGTCCTTCCTTCCTCCCTTCTTTTCCTTCCTCCTTCCTTCCTGTCCTCCCTCCCTCCCTCCTTTCTTCCTGTCCTTCCTCCCTCCCTCCCTCCTTTCCTTCCTTCTTCCTCCCTCTCTTCCTTTCCTTCCTTCTTCCTCCCTCCTTTCCTTCCATCTTCCTCCCAACCTTTCCTCCCTCCTTTCCTTCCTCCATCCCCCTTTCTTCCCTCATTCTGTCCTTCCTTCCTCCCTCCCTCCCTTCTTTCCTTACTTCTTCCTCCCTATCAGTATAAGAAAAGTGTTATTAAATATCAATGAACTTTGATTTTCACTATTTAGGCCAAAGTTCATCAGTGAAGAGTAAATCACACCCAGTGAGTCTGCCACTAACTTTAAAATAAACTATTAAAAAAAAGAAAAGCACAAAGTGTCGGGGATTAAACACGCACTCCACACCGTTAGCCGTCACCGCCAGAGGTGCTTCTCTAGCGCACACACACACACGAGACCCAACACACCTGAGAGACCCAACATGGCTGCTCATCTTCATCTACATCAAACGTCACCTGTGTTAGAAGGGTTTGTTACAAAATCCCAAAATCCCTCCTCATGCAAACACTCAGCGTTAGCACAAGATTCATGGTTAACTGTGTGTGTGTGTGTGAGTGTGTGTGTGTGTGTGTGTGTGTGTGTGTGTGTGTGTGTGTGTGTGTGTGTGTGTGTGTGGAAGAAAGAAGGAAGGAAAGGAGGGAGAAGGAAGGAAAGGAGGGAGGAAGGAAGGAAAGGAGGAAGTGAGGAAGAAGGGAGGAAGAAGGAAGGAAAGGAGGGAGGGAGGAAGGAAAGGTGGAAGGAAGAAGGAAGGAAAGGAGGGAGGAAGGAAGGAAGGAAAGGTGGAAGGAAAGGTGGAAGGAAGGGAGGGAGGGAGGAAGGAAAGAATGAAGGAAGGAGGAAGGAAGGGTGGAAGGGACAAAGAGGGAAGGAAAGCAGGGAGGAAGAAGGAAGGAAGGAAGGAAAGGAGGGAGGGAGGGAGGAAGGAAAGAATGAAGGAAGGAGGAAGGAAAGGTGGAAGGGAGGAAGAAGGAAGGAAAGCAGGGAGGAAGAAGGAAGGAAAGGAGGGAGGAAGGAAGGAAGGAAAGGTGGAAGGAAGGGAGGAAGAAGGAAGGAAAGGAAGGAGGGAGGAGGGAAAGAAGGAAGGAAAGGTGGAAGGGAGGAAGGAAGGAAGGAAGGAAAGTGTGTGTTTGTGTGCGTGAGGTTGTGTGTGTGTGTGTATATGTGTGTGTGTATATATGTGTGTGTGTGTGTGTATATGTGTGTGTGTGTGTGTGTGTGTGTGTGTGAGAGGTTACCTGCAGAGCCTCGATGCGAGCCTGTAGCTGCAGCCGGTCCTCCAGGTCTTGGCATCTCTCCTCCAGACTGAGGATCTGCTCCTGCAGCTGGTTCCTCTCCAGCTCCAGCTCCTCCACCACCGACCGCAGACCGTCTGAAACCACCAGAGACCCGGGTCACATTAGCCCGTCTGTTTTTATTCTTCCTTCCTTCCTTCCTTCCTTCCTTCCTTCCTTCCTTCCGTCCTTCCTTCCTCCTTCTCTCTTTCTTCCCTCCTTCTGTCCTTCCTTCCTCCTTCCCTCTTTCCCTCCCTCCTTCTTTCCTTTCCTCTCTTTCCTTCCTCTCTCCCTCCTCCATTCCTTCCCTCCTCCCTCCTTTCCATCTGTCCTCCCTCCCTCCTTCCTTCCCTCCTTCTGTCCTTCCATCCTTCCTCCCTTATTCTCCTGCAGCTGGTTCCTCTCCAGCTCCAGCTCCTCCACCACCGACCGCAGACCGTCTGAAACCACCAGGAACGAGAACCGGGTCACATTGACCCGTCTGTTTTTATTCTTCCTTCCTTCCTTCCTTCTCTCATTCTTTCCTTCCTCTCTTTCCCACCTTCCTTCTTTTCTTCCTCCATCCCCCTATTCCCCTTTCTTTACCTCCTTCTGTTCTTCCTTCTTCCCCCCTCCCTTTCCTTCCTTCATTACTTCCTTCCTTCTTCCCTCCTTCTGTCCTTCCTTCCTCCTTCCCTTCCTCCCTCCTTTCCTTCCTTCTCCCTCCCTCCTTTCCATCCTTCTCCCTCCCTCCTTTCCTTCCTGCTTCCTCCATTCCTCCCTTCCTTCCCTCCTTCTGTCCTTCCTCCCTCCTTCTTCTTCTTCTTCCCTTCCCTCCTTTCCTTCTTCCCTTCCTTATTTTCTTCCTTCCTTCTTTCCTTCCTTGACTCAAGAACAACAGGAGGGTTAAATATATAGAAGATAAAGAGAGGAAGGGTGGGGGGGGGGGTTTATCTATTCTATACTCTTTTACTCTTTAATAGCTCACATAATAGATTCAGCATATTGGACGTTTCCATAGCGATAGTGATTTACACTAACGCATGAATAAAGTAATCAGTGGAGCTTCAGTTACGTCAGACTCTTCATGATATGATTAAAACGCTGCCAGTGGCTCAAAGGGAACAGTGTAGTAGGGTTGTCACTTTTTATTCTAAAGTTTAACTATCGCTCAAATGTGGGAAAAATATGATATTCAATCTGCCTGAATAAAAGATTAAAGGTAGGTAAGTATAACAGAGTGTGTGGAACAAACTATCTTTATATATCAGAGAAGCAGCTCACTAAATATAATATTAAATGATATAATATAATATAAGAAAGCTAAAAACTTATCTCTTTACTTTAGCCTTTAATTAGCTTTTCTATCAATCATCTTCACACTGATGCACTACTGAACTTCTTTATAGGAATGTTGTATTTTACTTTATTTTATATATTTTATTTATTATTATGTTTTAGCTTCTTTTACTATGGACTATTTTAAAATTACTACTTTTTTTTTTTAGCATACTGCTTCTTTTCGGCCCTCTTAATGTGAAGCACTCATGTCATTTATTTAGTTGTAAATCACTTTGAGCTGCATTTCTTGTATGAATAAAAAAAAGTTAACGTTACCATGACAACACCAATGAAGTCACCTGTTAACTTGCTGCAGCAGAGATGCATTAAATAAATGAAACCAGGTCATTTCTACTATGTATCTAAGTATTAAATTACATGAGATGTATTTAAATTAATTAAAACTAATTACTGTTCTGATGATTGGTTTAGTTTTTTAGTTTAATTTAGTTTATTTCAATCATTAAACTCAAATACAAAT
>NC_070578.1:39078731-39091231 GCF_027409825.1 Scomber japonicus
TTCCTTTCTTCCTTCCTTCCATCTGTCCTTCTATTCTTCCTTCTGTCCTTCCTTCCATCTGTCCTTCCTTCCTTCCATCCTTCCTTCCTTCCTTCATTCCTTCCTTCTTTCCTTTCTTCCTTCTATCCTTTCTTCCATCTGGCCTTCCGTCCATCTGTCCATCTGTCCTTTCTTCTATCCTTCCTTCCTTTCTTCCTTCCATCTGTCCATCTGTCCTTCCTTTCTTTCTTCCTTCTGTCCTTCCTCCCTTCCTTCCACCCTGCCTTCCTTCATTCCTTTCTTCCTTCTGTCTTTCAATCCTTCTTTCTTCCTTTCTTCCTTCTGTCCTTTCTTCCTTCTGTCCTTCCTTCCATCTGTCCTTCCTCCCTTCCTTCCTCCCTCCCTTTCTTCCTTCTATCCTTCCTTCCATCTGTCCTTCCTCCCTTTCTTCCATCTGTCCTTGTCCTTTCTTTCTTCTATCTGTCCTTCCTTTCGTCCTTCTGTCCTTCCTTCCATCTGTTCTTCCTCCCTTTCTTCCGTCTGTCCCTCCTCCCTTTCTTCCTGCCATTCTTCCTTCTATCCTTCCTTCCGTCCTTCCTTTCGTCCTTCTGTCCTTCCTTCCATCTGTCCTTCCTCCCTCCCTCCCTTTCTTCCTTCTATCCTTTCTTCCTTCTGTCCGTCCTTCCTTCCCCCCTTCCTTCTGTCCTTCCTTCCATCCTGCCTTCCTTCGTTCCTTCCTTCCATCTATCCTCCCTCCCTTCCTTCCTTAAAGTATGTTAGTTTAACATGGAGTAAGAACATAAAGTCTCCATGGCTGTGGTATCAAACATGGAGGAGTGTTAGGAGGTGAGATTTGAACTCAGTTGGTTGTTTATTGGTTGATACTAGTTAGTTAAACTGGAGGAAGTGTTTCTAATGTTGAGTCCGCCTCGTTAAAGTCAGAGAGAGGAGACCAAATATTAGAAACAGCTCTCAGTGTGACATCATACTGTGACATCATACTGTGACATCATACTTCAATAACAGCACTGTGGCTTTCATGGTGGAGGGTGGCAGCGTTTGGTCTGTGTGGGATTAGAGACTTCCTTCCTCCCTTTCTTCCTTCCTTCCTCCCTTTCTTCCTTCTGTCCTTCCTTTCTTCCTTCTGTCCTTCCTTCCATCTGTCCTTCCTCCCTTTCTTCCTTCTACCCTTTCTTTCTTCTGTCCTTCCTCCCTTTCTTCCTTCCTTCTGTCCTTCCTCCCTTTCTTCCTTCCTTCCTTCTTTTTGCCTGTCTTTCCTTTCTTCCCTCTATCCTTTTATCCTTCTGTCCTTCCTTCCTTCCATCTGTCCTTCCTTCCTTCTGTCCTTCCTTCCTTTCTTCCATCTGTCCTTCCTTCCTTCCTTCCTTCTATCCTTTCTTCCTTCTGTCCTTCCTTCCATCTGTCCTTCCTTCCATCTGTCCTTCCTCCCTTTCTTCCTTCTATCCATTCCTTCTTCCCTCCCTCCCTTTCGTCCTTCTGTCCTTCCTTCCTTCCTTTTTTCCTTCCTTCCTTCCTTCTATCCTTTCTTCTTTCTGTCCTTTCTTCCTTCTGTCCTTCCTTCCATCTGTCTTTCCTCCCTTCCTTCCATCTGTCCTTTCTTCCTTCTGTCCTTCCTTCCATCTGTCCTTCCTCCCTTCCTTCCATCTGTCCTTCCTCCCTTTCTTCCTTCTGTCCTCCCTCCCTTCCTTCCTTCCTTCCTTCCTTCCTTAAAGTATGTAGTAGTTTGATAAGCATTGACAGTTCGTTGAGCTAAAGCTAAGTCCCTTTAAAACTGAGTTAAAATTGAGATTTATGAATGAAGTCTGAAGGCTGACTAGTGTTTGTTTTACACTATTGTGTTTTTCATGGTGGAGGAAGTTCTCCAGGGTTCTTATAGTTAATGAAAACTAAAACTAACTGAATATACTTGGAGTACGAGCTACTGATAGATGAGAGTAAATGTATAGTGATGAGGACTGATGGGAACATTTGTGGGATAAAACTAAAAAGGAAAAATCCCACAAATTTGAAAAGTTCATCTTCGTGGGTTAAAGAATGAAATTAAAAAATTCTGTCCTTCCTCCCGTTCTTCCTTCTATCCTTCCTTCCTTCTATCATTTCTTCCTTCTGGCCTTCCTTCCTTCCATCTGTCCTTCCTTCCTTCCTTCCTTCTATCCTTCCTTTCTTCCTTCTGTCCTTCCTTCCTTCCATCTGTCCTTCCTTCCTTCCTTCCTTCTATCCTTCCTTTCTTCCTTCTGTCCTTCCTTCCTTCCTTCCTCCCTCCCTTCCTTCCATCTGTCCTTCCTCCCTTTCTTCCTTCTATCCTTCCTTCCTTCTTTCTATCCTTCCTTCCTTCATTCCTCCCTCCCTCCCTTTCTTCCTTCTGTCCTTCCTCCCTTCCTTCCATCTGTCCTTCCCCTTTCTTCCTTCTATCCTTCCTTCCTCCCTCCCTTCCATCTGTCCTTCCTTCTGTCCTTCCTTCCTTCTATCCTTCCTTTCATCCTTCTGTCCTTCCTTCCTTCCTCCCTCCCTTCCTTCCATCTGTCCTTCCTCCTGTTCTTCCTTCTATCCTTCCTTCTATCCTTCCTTCCATCTGTCCTTCCTTCCTTCCTTCCTTCCTTCTATCCTTCCTTTCATCCTTCTGTCCTTCCTTCCTTCCTCCCTCCCTTCCTTCAATCTGTCCTTCCTCCCTTTCTTCCTTCTGTCCTTCCTTCCTTCCTCCCTCCCTTCCTTCCTTCCATCTGTCCTTCCTCCCTTTCTTCCTTCTATCCTTCCTTCCATCTGTCCTTCCTCCCATTCTTCCTTCCTCCCTTTCTTCCTTCTGTCTGTCTTTCCTTCCTTCCTTCCTTCATTCCTTCCTTCCTTCCTTCATTCCTCCCTCCCTCCCTTTCTTCCTTCTGTCCTCTGATAGATGAGAGTAAATGTGTAGTGATGAGGACTGATGGGAACATTTGTGGGATAAAACTAAAAAAAGGAAAAATCCCACAAATTTGAAAAGTTCATCTTGGTGGGTTAAAGAATGAAATTAAAAAGCCTCGTTCATCCCGAGTGGTTTCATCCTCTAGCTCGGCTCTTACCCTCTCTTTCCTCCTCCATGTGGCTGATGCGGAGGACCATCGCAGCTTTCTCCTCCCTGGCTCGGTCTCTGGCGCTCACCGCCTCCGACACCATCTCCTGCCACTCCAGGACCTGGCTCTGAGTGTCGTCAGCGCTGCCCGACTCGCTCGCCTGGGGCCCCAAGAAGGAGAAGAAGGAAGCAAGGAAACAAGTGAGCAGGATTACATCATAGTGGGTCATTAAAAAGGAGGAAAGGAGGAAAGGAGGAGAATACCTGAGACGGGAAATAAGTGAGCAGGATTACATCATAGTGGGTCATTAAAAAGGAGGGAAGGAAGGAACGAAGGAAAGAAGGAGGGAGGAAGGAAGGTAGGAAGGTTAGAGGGAAAAAGGAAAAGAGGAAGGGAGGAAGGAAGGAAGGAAAGAAGGACAGAGGGAGGGAAGGAAGGAAGGAAGGAGGAAGGGAGGAAAGAGAGAGGAAGGAACGAAAGAGAGAAGGAGGGAGGAAGGAAGGAAAGGAGGGGGAAGGGGGGACAGAAGGAACGGACGAAAGAGAGAGGAGGGAGGAAGGAAGGAAGGTAGGAGGTAGAGGGAAAAAGGAAAAGAGGAAGGAAAGGAGGAGGGAATACAGGAAGGTAGGAAGGAAGGAATAAGGAAAGGAGGAGGAAATAAAGGAAGGGTAGGAAGGAAGGAAGGAAGGAAGGAAAAAAGGAGGGAAGGATGAAAGGAGGAAAGGAGGGAAGGAGGAAAGGAGGAGAATACCTGAGACGCAGCTCTCTTGGTGAACTGCTCCAGGTCTGCTTGAAGCGTCCTCTGCTGCTCCTCGTAAACCACCAGCTTGGCCTCCAGCATGTCTAGCAGAGAATACACAAGAGAGAGAGAGGTAGTCAGTTTACCACAAGGAAGGAAAGACAGGGACAAGGAAGGAGGGAAGAAAGGAAGGAAAGACAGGCAAAAGGAAGGAGGGAAGAAAGGTAGGAAAGACAGATGGAAGGAAGGAAGGAAGGAAGGAAGAGAGGAAGGAAGAGAGGAAGGACAGATGAAAGGAAGGACAGATGGAAGGAAGGACAAAAGGAAGAAAGGAAGGAAGGAAGGAAGGAAGGAAGGAAAGTAGCAAGCAGCCACTTCCTGTTTTAACTCTTTCGGTACCATTCTTTGCTTTCAGCTCCTCGTATTGTTCCACTTTCCACAAGTTCTCTTCTCTTTCTTCCTCCAGCGCCGTGACGTGACTCCGCAGGGCGGTGAGGTCAGGGGGGGCGACTCCAGCCTGAACGGGACACGGAGGACATATCCATCAATCAATCAATCAATCAATTAAAACTTTATTCATATAGAAGCTTTCACACAGGTTCATTTAGTGATTCACAGTTAGTTGATGTACAAGGAAGGAAAGGAGGGTGGAAGGGAGGAAGGAAAGGAGGGAGGGAGGGAGGAAGAAGGAAGGAAAGGAGGAAGAAGGAAGGAAAGGAGGGAAAAAAGGAAGAAGAAGGAAGGAAAGGAGGGTGGAAGGGAGGAAGGAAAGGAGGGAGTGAGGGAGGAAGGAAGAAGGAAGGAAAGACTGTTCCTTCTTTCCTTCCTTCCTTCTGTCCTTCTTTCCTTACTTCCTTCCTTCCTTCCTTTCTCTGTCTCTCTTTCTTTTCTCCCCCCTACCTTCCTCCATCCCTTCCTTCCTTCCCTGCTTCCTTCTTTCCTCCCTCCCTCCCTCCAACCTTCCACCCTCCTTTCCTTCCTTCTTCCTCCTTTCCTGCCTCCCTTCCTTCCTCCCTCCCTCCAACCTTCCTTCTTCCCCCCTACCTTCCTCCATCCCTTCCTGTCCTTCCTTCTTCCTCCCTTCCTTCCTCCCTCCTATCTGCCTTCCTTCCTCCCCCCTTCCTCCCTTACTCCATTCCTTCTGTCCTTCTTTCCTCCCTCCCCCCTTTCCTTCCTTCTTCCTCCCTTCCTTCCTCCCTTTCCTTCCTTCTTCCTCCCTCCTTTCCTTCCTTGACTCGAGGACAACAGGAGGGTTAATAATAATTTAGTCTTAATATGAACATTGGTGAATAACACATTTTGGGGTTGGGGGGGGGGGGGTATCAGATCTAACCTGGCTTTTCTTCAGCTCCTCCTCCAGCTGTCTGATGCGTGACTTCGACCAAGCTTTCATCTTCAGGAACTTGGCTTCTGATCTGCTGGCTTCTTCTGTTTTCTGCTTGGCTTGAGCTGAAATATAAGAATGAAAGAGAGAAACTCGACTGATGAAACAACAACGACTACAGAATCACTCCGACGATCGTTATTAATAATAATCTGTTAAATGATTTGAGACAGGATCATTTGAAACAATCAATGCGGACCAGATCATTAAAAAGATGGAGGGAAGGAAGGAAGGAAGGAAGGAAGGAAGAAAGGTAGGAAAGACAGACAGTGAAAGACAGAGAGACAGATGGAAGGAAGGAAAAAAGGAAGGAAGGAAGGAAGGTAGGAAGGAAGGACAGATGGAAGGAAGGAAAACAGGAAGGTAGGAAGAACAGAAGGACGGAAGGACAGAAAGAGGAAGGAAGGAAGGAAGGAAGGAAAGCAGGAACAAAGAAAGGAAAAAAGGAAGGTAGGAAGGACAGAAGGACAGAAGGAAGGAAGGAAGGAAGGTAGGAAGGACAGAAGGAAGAAAGGAACGAACGAACGAAGAAAGGAAAAAAGGAAGGTAGGAAGGACAGATGGAAGAAAGGACAGAAGGAAGAAAGGAAGAACAGAAGGAAGAAAGGAAGGAAGGAAGGAAGGAAGGAAGAAAGGAAAAAAGGAAGGTAGGAAGGACAGATGAAAGGAAGAAAGGTAGGAAGGACAGAAGGAAGAAAGGTAGGAAGGACAGAAGGAAGAAAGGAAGGAAAAAAGTAAAGTAGGAAGGACAGATGGAAGGAAGGACAGAAGGAAGAAAGGAAGGAAGGAAGGACAGACAAAAAGGAAGGAAGGAAGGAAGGAAGGACAGACAAAAAGGAAGGAGGGAAGAAAGGAAAAAAGGAAGATAGGAAGGACAGAAGGAAGAAAGGACAGATGGAAGGAAGGAAGGAAGGAACGAAGAAAGGAAAAAAGGAAGGTAGGAAGGACAGATGGAAGGAAGGACAGAAGGAAGGAAGGGAGGAAGGAAGGAACGAAAAAAGGAAGGTGGGAAGGAAGAAAGGGAGGAAGCAAGGAAAGAAGGAAGGAAGGAAAAAAGGAAGGTAGGAAGGACAGATGGAAGGAAAGAAGAAAGGAAATTAGGAAGGTAGGAAAGACAGATGGAAAGAAGGAAGGAAGGAGCGAAGAAAGGAGTGAAGAAAGGAAAAAGGAGGGTAGGAAGGAAGGACAGAAGGAAGGAAGAACAGAAGAAAAGAAGGAAGGAAGGAAGGAAGGAAAAGAACACAGGATGGCAAGTGGGCCGTATCTTCCCCCTCGGCGGCCCTAATCTGACCCGCAGGCCTCATGTTTGACCCCCCTGATTTATACGAACCTTCCAGATCAGCGATCCTCTGGACGGAGGCAGAGTCAGCGGCTCCGTTTCCTCTTCCTGTAGCTTCCTGACTTCCTGGCGTCGCTGCGGCCGAGCTCCTCCTCAGCTCCTCCAGCTGCTGCAGGAGCTCTCGCTGGGCTTCCTCCGTCTGAGCCTGATGCTGCTCGGAGAGTCGACGCACCTCCGCCTGCTGCTTCTCCATCAGGTCGCGGAGTTGCGCTCGCATCACGTGCTTCTCCGCCTCCATCTTGGACTCCAGGCTCTCGCGCTCAACTTGGAGCCGACGCAGACGCTCCATCAGCTCCTGACGGGGGAGAGAGAGGAGAGGATGAAGTAGTGCTATATGGTTTCACTGTATTTTTCAAAATAAAAGCGATTTCACGGTATATGATGGTATTTTTCCTTCCTTCCTTGCTTCCTTTTCTCCCTCCTTTCCTTCTTCTTCCCTCCTTTCCTTCCTTCCTTCCTCCCTCCCTTCCTTTCCTTCCTTCCTTCCTCCCTTCCTTTCCTTCCTTCCTTTTCTTCCTTCTTTCCTTTCTTACGAGAGGATGAAGTAGTACTATATGGTTTCACTGTATATGACGGTATTTTTCAAAATAAAAGCTGTTTCACTGTATATCACAGTATTTTTCATCCCTTCTTCTTTTCCTTTCCCCCTCCCTCCCTTCCTTTCCTTCCTTCCTTTTCTCCCTTCTTTTTTCTTCCTCCCTCCTATCCTTCCTTCCTTCCTTTCCTACCCTCCTTTCCTTCTCCCCCCCACCTTTCCTTCCTTCCTTCCTTCCTCCTTTCCTTCCTTACCCCGTCCTTTCCTTCCTTCCTTGCTTCCCTCCTTCTTTCCTCCTTCCTTTCCTTCCTTACCCCCTCCTTTCCTTCTTCCTTCCCTCCTTCCTTCCTTCCTTCCTCCCTCCTTTCCTTCCTTACACCAGTATTCAGTGTGAACCTTCCAGCACTAGGATGAAGTAAGTAGATATATTTAAGGTGGATGTATTTAAGGTGGATGTATTTAAGGTGGATGTATTTAAGGTGGATCTTTCTTTTACCTTTATCTGTTTGTCTCTGCCGTCCACTTCGCTCTGGAGAACATCGATGACCTGAGTTTTCCCCAACAGCACTTCCTCCTTCTCATGAAGCTTCTGTTTTAGAGCCTTTAAAAGCTGAAGAAGGAGGGAATAAAAAGAGAGAAAAAGAGGTTTAACTTACAGTAACAGTCACACACACGTCATAATGTTAAATTAAGCAGTAACTTGGCCGTCGAACAGGAAGTCTTCAGCTTCACTGGAACAGAATTAAACCTTTTAGCCTCAATTACAGACTTTCACAATAAAAGTAAGTAAGGTTATTTATAAAGAACCTCTCACAGGAAAAAGTCACAATCATATAAAATCAAGATTAAATAATGCTTATTTTTGACTGTTGCTGCACTTTAAATTTTAAATAAGTGTGAAATCATAGTTATATATCGATATCAAGATATTTGGCTTTAACCTTCCTGTTGTCCTCGAGTCAAGGAAGGAAGGGAGGAAGAAGGTAGGAAAGGAGGAGGGATGGAAGGGAGGGAGAAGGAAGGAAGAAGGACAGAAGGGAGGGAGGAAGGAAAAAGGATGGAAGGAAGGAAGAAGGAAGGGAGGAAGGTAGGGGGGAGGAAAGAAAGAGAAGGAGGGAGGAAGGACAGACAGAAGGAAGGAAGGGAGGAAGGTAAGGGGGAGGGAGGAAGGAAAGAAGGAAGGAGGGAGGGAGAAAGGAAAGAAGGAAGGTAGGGGGAGGAAAGAAAGAGAAGGAGGGAGGAAGGAAGGAAAGGAGGGAGGATGGAAGGGAGGAAGAAGGAAGGAAGGGAGGGAGGAAGGAAAAAGGATGGAAGGGAGGGAGGGAAGAAGTAAGGGAGGAAGGAAAGGAGGGAGGAAGGAAGTTAGGGGGGAGGAAAGAAAGAGAAGGAGGGAGGAAGGAAAGAAGGAAGGAAGAGAGGGAGGAAGGATGGATGGAAGGGAGAAAGAAGGAAGGAAGGGAGGGAAGAAAGAGAGAGGAAGGAAAGAAAGAGAGAAGGAGGTAGGAAGGAAGGCAGGAAGGATGGAAGGAGGGAGAAAGGAAAAGAGAAAGGGAGGAAGGTACGAAGAAAGAAAAGAAGGAAAGAAGGAGGGAGGAGGAAGGAAAGACGGAAAGAAAGACAGAGGGAGGGACGAAGGAAGGAAAGGAGGGAGGAAGAAGGGAGGGAGAAAGGAAAGAAGCAAGGAAAGAAGCAAGGAAGGAAGGGAGGAAGGGAGGAAGGGAGGAAGGAAGGACAGACAGAAGGAAGGAAGGAAGAAAGAAGGACGAGTCAAACCTGCTCTAAATCAGCGCTGGCGTCAGACTTGGCTGCTAACTTGAAGAGTTCCTGTTCGTGCTGCTGGTTGATTTCCATCAGCTGGTTGTCTTTCTGCAGGAGGATGTCTTTAAACGTCTGGATCTGAAATATATATATAAACACAACATCAGGGTGGTTATTACAATATTAAACACAAGGAAGGAAGGAAGGGAGGAAGGAGGGAGGAAAGGAGGAAGGAAGGGAGGAAGGGAGGAAGGAAGGAAGGAAGGAGAGAGAAAGGAAGGAAGGAAAGAAGGAAGATAAGGAAAGAAGGAAGAGAGGGAGGAAGGAAAGGAGGGAAAGGAGAGAGGAAAGGAGGAAAGAGATAAGGAAGGAAGGTGGGCGGAGGAAAGAAAGAGAAGGAGGGAGGGAGGAAAGAAGGAAGGAAGGTAGGTAAGAAAGGGGGAGGGAGGAAGGATGGACAGAAGGAAGGAAGAAAGGGAGATAGAGGAAGGAGGAAAGGAAGGAAGGAAGGAAGGAAGGAGGGAAGGAGGAAGGGAGGAAGGAAGGACGGAGAAAGGACAAGAGGAAGGAAGAAAGAGGGACAGAGGAAAGAAGGGAGGAAGGAATGAAGGAAGGGAGGAAGGAAGGAACGAAGGAACGAACGAAGGAAGGAGAAAGGACAAGAGGAAGGAAGGAAAGAAGGACAGAGGAAAGAAAGAAGGGAGGAAGGTAGGGGGAGGAAAGAAAGAAGGAGGGAGGGAGGAAAGAAGGAAGGAAGGAAGGAGGGAGAAAGAAAAAGAGGGGAAGGAAGGAAAGAAGGACAGAGGAAAGAAGGAAGGGAGGAGGGAGGGAGGAAAGAAGGACAGAGTACAGAAGGAAGGGAGGAAGGTAGGTAAGAAAGGGGAAGGAAGGAAGGAAGGAAGGAAGGAAGGAAGGAAGGAAGGAAGGAAGGAAGGACAGAGGAAAGAAGGAAGGGAGGAAGGAAGGAAGGGAGGAAGGTAAGAAAGAGAGAGGGAGGACGGAAGGAAAGAAGGAAGGAGGGAAGGGAGGAGGGAGGGAAGGAGGGGAGGGAGGAAGGAAAGAAGGAAGGAAGGAAGGAAGGAAGGAAGGAAGGAAGGAAGGAAGGAAGGAAAGTAAAGAAGGAAGGGAGAAAAGGAAAGAAGGGAGGAAGGAATGAAGGAAGGAATGAAGGAAGGAAGGAAGGAAGTAAAGGAGGGAGGAAGGAAGGAAGGAAGGAAGGAAGGAAGGAAGGAAGGAAGGACAAGAGGAAGGAAGGAAAGAAGGACAGAGGAAAGAAGGAAGGGAGGAAGGAATGAAGGAAGGAAGGAAGGAGAAAGGACAAGAGGAAGGAACGAAAGAAGGACAGAGGAAAGAAAGAAGGATGGAGGAAGGAAGGAAGGAGAAAATGAGGGAAGAGGGAGGGAAGGAAGGAAGTAAGGAAGGAAGCAAGTAAGGAAGGACCTAGGTTTTGCTTGTACATGGTCTCCTTCTGGCCGTACTGAGGGAGGGAGGGAGTGAGGAAAGAAGGAAGGAAGGAAGCAAGGAAGGAAGGACCTACGTTTTGCTTGTACATGGTCTCCTTCTGGCCGTACTGCTCCTTCTCTGAGTCCAGCAGCTCCTTCAGACTCTCCGTCTGCTCCTGCAGCAAACTGTAGCGCTCGTCTGCTTCTCCAACCTTCCTGGTGAGGCTCTGCACCAGCAGCTGGAGCTCCTGCATCGCCCCGCCCTCCTCCGTCACCTGAGGATGACATCATCATCATCATCATCATCATCATCATCATACAGCAGCAGCACTGAGCAACAGGAAGTGGAGGAGAGAGACACTTCCTGTATGTCGGAAGGGTCAAACTCATTTTCATTCAAGGGCCACATACAAATTGATCTGATGAGGTCGGATCATTAAAAAGATGGAGGAGGAAAGAAGGAAAGACAGATGAAAGGAAGGAAGGAAGGAAGGAAGGAAGGAAGGAAGGAAAGAAAGAAGGAAGGAAGGAAAGAAGGAAAGACAGGCTGTCCTTCTTTCCTTCCTCTTTCCTTTCTCCCTCTGTCCTACCTTCCTTTCTTCTTTCCTCTGTCCTTCGTTACTTTCTTCCTCTTTTCCTTTCTCCCTCCCTCCCTCCCTCCATCCTTCTTTCCTTCCTTCCTCCCTTCATTTCTCCCTCCCTCCCTCCCTCCCTCCCTCCCTCCCTCCGTCCTACCTTCCTTCCTTCATCCTCCCTCCCTCCGTCCTACCTTCCTGCCTTCTTTCCTTCCTTCCTCCCTTCCTCTTTTCCTTCCTTCCTCCCTTCCTTCCTTTTTTCCTCCCTCCCTCCCTCCTACCTTCCTTCCTCCCTGTCCTTTCCTCCCTCCCTCCTCCCTTCCTTCTTTCCTCTGTCCTTCTTTCCTCCCTCCCTCCCTCCCTCCGTCCTACCTTCTTTCCTTCCTTCCCTTCCTCCCTCCTTCTATCTATCCTCCCTCCCTTCTATCCTCCCTTAGAGGGTGTATCGAGAGTATGCTGACCTGTAGTTGAGGTGCAGGTGTGATTGGCTGATCTCCTGCCAGCGCTGTCTGTAAGTGGACGATGTAAGCTTCCTTCCCTCCTTCCTTCCATCCTTCCTTCCTAGCTTCCTTCCTTCCTAGCTTCCTTCCTTTCTTCCTCCCTTCCTTTCTCCCTCCCTCCCTCCTTCCTTCCTCCCTCCTTCCTTCCTGTTTTCCTTTCTCCCTCCCTCCCTCCTTCATTCTTTCCTCCATCCTTCCTCCCTCCCTCCTTTTTCCCTCCCTCCTCCCTCCTTCCTCCTCCCTCCGTCCTTCCTTCCTCCCTCCTCCCCTTCTATCCTTCCTCCCTCCCTTCTATCCTCCCTTTGAGGGCTTATAGATACCTGTGGTTGAGGTGCAGGTGTGATTGGCTGATCTCCTGCCAGCGCTGTCTGTAAGTGGACGATGTAAGCCTCCTTCTCTGTGAGCTTCTTGTCTTTCTCTGTCAGCATCACGTCCATCTCTGAGCCTCGCTGCCGCTGAGACTCCAACTCTCTCCTCTAAAAGAAAAGAAAGGATGATTTTATTTTACCTTCCTGTCGTCCTCCCGGGTCAAATTGAACCCGTCTGTTTTGACTGTTCCTTCCTTCCTTCCTTCTTTCCTTCCTTCCTCCCTTCCTCTTTTCCTTTCTTTCTCCCTCCCTCCCTCCCTTTTTCTTTTTTCCTCCCTTCTATCCTCCCTCCCTTCCTTCTTTCCTCCCTTCCTTTGTACTTCCTTCCTTCCCTCCCTCCTTCTTCCCTCCCCTCCTTCCTTCCTTCCTACCTTCTGTCCTGTCCTTCTTTCCTTGCTTCCTTCATCCCTTTTTCTTTTCCTTTCTCCCTCCCTCCTTCCTTCCTTCCTCCCTCCCTCCGTCCTTCCTTCCTCCCTTCCTTCCTTCATCCCTCTCTTTCGTTCCTTCCTTCCTTTCTTTCTTCCTTGCTTTCTTTATACCTTTTTATTTTCATTTCTCCCTCCCTCCTTCCCTTTTTCCTCCCTCCCTCCATCCTTCCTCCCTCCCTCCCTCCTCCCTTCCTTCTTTCCTTCCTTCATCCCTCCGTCCCTCCCTCTTTCTTTCATTCCTTCCTTCCTTATTCCTACCTTCCTTTCTTTCTTCCTTTCTCTTTTCCTTTCTCCCTCCTTCCTTCCTTCCCTCCTTCCTCCCTCCTTCTTTCCTTCTCTCCTCCCTTCCTCCCTTCCTTCCTCCTTAAGTTTATTTTAAAGATCAT